>NW_027332009.1:1419173-1570480 GCF_048418815.1 Hemitrygon akajei
AAGAGTGGACGTGTCGGACCGAGATCCGCAAGATGAGAGGATTCGATCAGTGGGGAGTGGGAACTTCCCGAGGATGCTGCGGGATTGTTTGTTGGATTACAGTAAGTGAGAAGTACAATATATAATGAAAAACACAATCCAAGTCTAAAACAAAGAGTGACAGAATTGATGAAGGAACAAGTGATACGAACAATCCACTAAACAAGTGTAAACAGAGCACAGAATCACTGATACAGTCACAAGTCTCACCCCTTTGTGCCGGTCAGAGACTCCGGTTTCCGATGACGGCCCTGGAGACTCTGAAAGTCATTACGACCAATCGCATTTCCGGTCCGAAGGCAGAAATCCAACACTGATACAATTTTTAAACAACTGGCACTTCATTTCCTGCCTAAGCGTATGAGTCAGTTGCAAAACCAAAGTTAACCCTTTCTGAATTGGTGGTGGATTGGAAGGATTTTACATTGATGTAGGTCCGATTATTCTTGGAAACATTTTCAGACAAGTTTTACTGGGGCAGAGTGAAGCAGAGAGTCAGGAGAGAGGGGGAGAGTGAGGGAGTGTGGGGAGAGAGTGTGGAAGAGGGGAGGAGAGTGTGAGAAAGAGAGGACAGAGAGTTGCAGAGGTTGAGTGAGGGGAGAGAGGGGAGGGAGAGAGAGAAGCGAATGGTAAGGAGTGAAAGCGAGGTTTGTAGGCAAGAGAGTGGGGAGGGGGGAGGGACAGACAGGAAGCAAAGAGTCGGAGTAAACGGGACATTTTCAGAATGGCAGGCAGTGACGAGTGGGGTACCGCAAGGCTCAGTGCTGGGACCCCAGTTGTTTACAATATATATTAATGATTAGACGAGGGAATTAAATGCAGCATCTCCAAGTTTGCGGATGACACGAAGCTGGGAGGCGGTGTTAGCTGTGAGGAGGATACTAAGAGGATGCAGGGTAACTTGGATAGGTTAGGTGAGTGGACAAATTCATGGCAGATGCAATTTAATGTGGGTAAATGTGAGGTTATCCACTTTGGTTGCAAGAACAAGAAACAGATTATTATTTGAACGGTAGCCTATTAGGAAAAGGGGAGATGCAATGAGACCTGGGTGTCATTGTACACCAGTCATTGAAGGTGGGTATGCAGGTACAGCAGGCGGTGAAAAAGGCAAATGGTATGTTAGCATTCATAGCAAAAGGATTTGAGTACAGGAGCAGGGAGGTTCTACTGCAGTTGTACAAGGCCTTGGTGAGACAGCACCTAGACTATTGTGTGCAGCTTTGGTCCCCTAATCTGAGGAAAGAGATTCTTGCCATAGAGGAGTACAGAGAAGGTTCACCAGATTGATTCCTGGGATGGCAGGACTTTCATATGAAGAAAGACTGGATTGACTAGGCTTATACTCACTGGAATTTAGAAGATTGAGGGGGGATCTTATTGAAACGTATAAAATTCTAAAGGGATTGGACAGGCGAGATGCAGGAAGATTGTTTCCGATGTTGGGGAAGTCCAGAACGAGGGGTCACAGTTTAAGGATAAAGGGGAAGCCTTTTAGGATCGAGATGAGGAAAAACTTCTTCACACAGGGAGTGGTGAATCTGTGAATTCTCTGCCACAGGAAACAGTTGAGGCCGGTTCATTGACTATATTCAAGAGGAAGTTAGATATGGCCCTTGTAACTAAAGGGATCAGGGGGTATGGAGAGAAAGCAGGTACTGAATGGCGGTGCAGGCTCGAAGGGACGAAAGGGCCACTCCTGCACCTATTTTCTATGTTTCTATGTATAATCCTGGGATTTGATTATATTGTAAATTCAGTAAACTCAAGAACCATTATAAGATGAATGAGAGATCTCCCCCAACAGGACAAACAAAATAACCATGTGCAAAAGACAACAAAATTCAAATACAAAAGAAAAAACAAAACTAATAAATAACCCAGAAATAAACACCAAGAACATGAGATGAAGAGTTGTTGATTGTGTCCATCGGTTCTGGGAATAGTTTAGTGATGGGGCAAGTTAATTTGAGTAAAATTATCCCCTCTTGTTCAGGACCTGTTGGTTGAGTGTAATAACTGTTCCTGAACCTGGGGTTGAGGCTCCTGAGGCTCATGCGCCTTCTTCCTGATGGCAGCATTGAGAAGAGAGCATGGCCTGGGTGGTGGGGGGTCCTTGATGATGGATGCTGATTTCCTGCGACAGCACTCCGCAGAGATGTGCTCAGTTGTGAGGAGAGTTTTACCCGTGATGTGCTGGGCCATATCCAGTATTTCTAGTCGGATTTTCCTTTCAAGGGCTTTGGTGTTTCCATACCAGGCCATGATGCAACCACTGAACATGCTCCCCACCACACATCTGTCGAAGTTTGTCAGGGGTTTTAGATGTTATTCTGAATCCACGCAAGCTTCTAAGCAAGGACAGACAGTTCCTACATTCTTGTAATTGCACTTGTGTCCCGGGCTCGGGACAGATCCTCTGAAATGTTAACACTGTGGAATTTAAAGTTGCTGAACGTCTCCACCTTTGAGCCCCGATGAGGATTGCCTCATGGTTCCTGTTTCCTCCTCCAAAGTCCATAACCAGTTCATTGCTCTTGCTCTCATTGAATGGGAGGCTGCTCTTGGACCATAAGTCCATGAGAGACAGAAGCAGAATTAGGCCATTTGGCCCATCAAAACTGCTCTGCCACTTCATCATGGTAAATCCATTTTTCTTCCCAGCCCCATTTTCCTGCCTTCGCCGCGTATCCTTTCATGCCCTGACCGATCGAAAGTCCATCAACCTCTGCCTTAGCAAAAGGAAAAGCAGCATCCGTCATCAAGGCAAGATGAGGTGAGGCACCTCCCACTCCATACCCATCCATTTCTGTCCCTTCTCCCTCCCCACTCTCTTGCCTACAAACCTCACTTTCACTGCTTACCATTCTCTTCTCTCTCTCTCCCTCCCCTCCCTCAACTTTCTCAACTCTTTCCTCTCTCACACACTCTCCTCCCTTCTTCCACACTCCCCCACTCTCTCCAACTCTCTGCTTCACTCATTCCTCCCCAGTATACCCCACTCTCCTACTCTTGAACCCTCTCTCCCCACGTTCCTTCTTTCACTCTCACCCCTCTCTTCCCTCCCTCTCCACTTCCCTTTTCCCCTTTCTCCACCCCTCTCTCCAGTCTCCCCACTCTCCCCCCTCACCCTCACCCCCTCTACAACCCTTCTCTCAGATCAATGATTCGGTGCTCTATTTACACTTGTTTAGTAGATTGTTCGTATCACTTGTTCCTTCATCAATTCCTTCACTCTTTGTTTTAGACTTGAGATTGTGTTTTTCATTATATATTGTACTTCTCAATTACTGTAATCCAACAAACAATCCCGCAGCATCCTCGGAAGTTCCCATTCCCCACTGATCGAATCCTCTCATCTTGCTGATCTCGGTCCGACACGTCCACTCTTTATTATTTCCATAGAGGTTGCCTGACCTGCTGAGCTCCTCCAGCATTTTGTGTGTGTTGTTCTCCGTTACACCTCCTTCTCTCTGCCCCTTCTTTTCCCATTTCCTGCACCTCTCTCCCTTCCTCAATTCTTACCCATCTCTCCCACGCGCTCTCACTCCCTCTGTCCCTCTCTCACCCCGACTGTTCATTGCAGTCTCTCTCTCTCCCCCCTCACACACACACAAATCTTTTCCCTGTATTACTCTCGCAATCACTCCCACACTCTCCTCCGCTCCAGCCCTCTCCATCTAGCCCACCTCAACGCTAGTCCACTCCTTCCTTTCTTCCTATCTCCTTCCCTCACTCTCTATCCCACCCCTGTTCCCGCTCTCCGGCTCTCCTTCTCTCATTTGCCCAAATTTCACATAAAATGGTTCTCCCTCTCTGCTTCCACTCCCTCTATCGCTGCTCACGTTCTTATCCTCCTCCATCCTTCCTCTTCCCTCGGTGCCTCTCTTCACCCTCTCACTGCATCCCCTTGCTCATCCCACTTTCACCGTCTTCAACCTACTTACCCGCACTCTCCCATTCTCCCCCCTATATTCTACCCTTTGTCTGTGAACATCTCTCTCCCTCACTCTCTTTCTCTCCTCACCACTGTCGTATCTGTCCTTCGGCCACGGAGAGAGGGGAAAGAGTTAGACGGAGATGGAGAGGGAGGAATGAAACTGACCGACTCAGCAATTGATTGTATCAGCATTGGCTTCGTTCCGTGACCCAGCTCCGCCTTTCTCCCAGACTGTATATCCTTCCCTCTATCCGTGCCTTTATAGTACACAGAGAGAGAGAGGGGGAGAGGGAGGGGGCGGAAGAGAGAGAGAGAGAGAGAGAGAGAGAGAGAGAGAGAGAGAGAGAGAGGAGAGAGAGAGAGAGAGAGAGAGAGAGAGAGAGAGAGAGAGAGAGAGAGAGAGGAGAGGAGAGAGAGAGAGAGAGAGAGAGAGAGAGAGAGAGGGAGAGTGGATGGGGAGCGAAAGAGAGTGAGAGAGGCAGACAGAGAGAGAGAAAGACAGGGATGAGTGAGAGGAGAGAGGGAGAGAGTGATAGAGAGAGAGAGTGAGATGGAGACGGGGGAGAGAGAGGGAGAGGGGAGAGGGAGAGAGGGGGAGAGAGGGAGACAGAGAGAGAGGGTGAGGCAGAGTGAGAGACAGAGAGAGGGGAAACAGAGAGAGAGAGAGGAGGGGGAGTGAGAGAGGGAGACATATAGGGAGAGGGAGATGGAAAGGGTGAGAGTGAAATTCCTCTCCTGTCTGGTTCCATTCAGTCCTGTTTCTCCATCTTCCCAGTATCTCCTGCTTCACTACTTCCCGTTCTCAACCCCCTTATCCTCTGCCGTTGAGATAGCTCTTTACCCGTTCTATCTCTCCTCCTTCTGCACACTTACTTCTCCCCACATCTCATCATCCCTTAGTCTCCCTCCTCCCTCGCCGCCTTCCCAATTCCCTCAACTGTGTTTCTCCCTCTTCTCAACTTCGCCTCGCCCTCTCCCTCCCTCTCCGCTGAGGGTTTGACAGTGAATCAGAGTCACCGGAAGTTGAGTAAATCCGTGTCCTGTGGAAGCGACAGCACATAAAGCCTTTCGGCTGGATGAGGAGGGTGCGGGAGGAATATGTTTCATATGAGTGATGCAGGATTCAGGAAGGTAGGGAGTAAGCAGAGGGTGAGGGGTCAGTGTGAGAGTGGTGTAAGGCGGAGGGAGTGGGGAGTAATGGAGGAGAGTGAGGGAGGGATAGTAGAGTTTGGAATGAGAGAGGAGAAGCGGAGAGAGACTAGAGAGAGGAAGGTGAGAGTGAGAAAAGTGAGAGAGAAGGACGAGATTCGGGGAAAGCGCGTAAATAGACCCTTCAGTCCGTCTGGACAGTTCCACCCGTGTTCACAGAGCCAGTGCTGTTTGCACACGGTTGGAATTTACTCCTGTAAACCTTCTCCACCCGCGTGTCGGGTCGGAGCTGGAGAGCTTTGTGACCTGGTATCAACACTCCCCACCCCCTCCATTTCAGCAACACAATACAGCTGGTTACTGACAACATGAAATCAGCCGGGGCGATGCAGAAATTCCTGTTTACATCAACGGCAGAGGATAAGGGGGTTGAGAACTCCAATCTCCTGAGAGTGAACACCACTAACAGCCTGTCCTTCTCCAGCCACAAGGACATTATCGCCAAGAAACCTCAGCGGGATCTCTGCTTCTCGAGAGGCTGAAGAAAATCGGCGCCTCCTGGGACGACATCTATTTTTACGGAACACATCCTGTGGCGGAAACTAGTCGTGTTGTCACGGCAACAGCACTGGCCACCACCGGAAACACTGCAGAGAGCTGTGAACAAGTTCAGTACATCATGGAAACTGTGGACACTGTTTACACATCTCTCTGCCTCAATAAAACAGTCCACATTATCAAAGACCCCACACACGTCGAACATTCTGACTTCCTGAGAGATGGACCACTAACTTCACCATCTCCCTAATGCAGTGTTGTGATTAATTGGTCTGTATGATTCGTTAATTTAATTAGTTGTCCCCTTACATTTCACGACCCCGCACTCCCAGTCTCGAGGTGATGAATTGATCTTTATGGACGGGATGCGAATCAAAATTTATCACTGTACCTTGACTCATTGAAAGCAACTCTCCCAATTTACGCTCACCTCTCTTCCCGTCTTTTCTCCCCTCCTCTCTCTGCCTGTCACTCTCTCTTTCTCTCTCTCTCCTCTCCCCTCTCTCTCTCCCCTCTCTCATTCTCTCTGCCTGTCACTCTCTCTTTCTCTCTCTCTCCTCTTCTCTCTCTTCCCCTTCTCTCTCCCTCTCTCTGTTCCCCTCTCTACCCCTCCTTTCCCCTCTCCATCCCCCCTCTCTTACATCCTCACTTGCCCTATCGCTCCCCCTCTTCTCCACACTCCTCCGCCGCCGATTCTGCAGCACACTAAACGGGAACAATTAGGCCCTCTCCCGGAAACCACAAGCCTTTATCTTCTGAGAGAACTTTGAATCTTTCCAACCGACGAGAATTATACAGCATCTGTAATCCACTGAGTGTGTAAAACCGTCATCACAGTGCGGGGTGGGGGACGGGTCCTGGTCTGGACGGGTGGGTGGCGGAGACAGCAAGCTACAGGAAAGGGGAATTGGGGAGAAACCGAGAGGCAAGCGAAAGGTTAGTCATAAACGGTGTAAGAGACAATAAGGGAAAGATGCAGGTTAGTGACTGTGTAGGGAAGAATGTTTGGAGGAAAGAGTGGGAGGGTGCGAAAGAGAACGGATGAGGGAAAGAGGAGATAGAAAAATTTAGGAAAAGTATCTGTGTAGAGAGAGAGAGAGAGAGACGAAGAGAGTTAGCAGAGAGAGAGAGACGGGGAGAAAAGGAGAGAGAGGACAGTGGAGCAGAGTGGAGAATCTGGGAAGGAGTTTGGAAGAGGGTGAGTGGAACAAGGAGTGAGAAGTGAGGAAAGAAAGATAAAGGGGGACAGAGACTGATAGATTAGGGATCCGAGATAAGCATTGACGGGGAAGAGAGGGTAAAAAGGGATTAAGGGGAACTGGGAAAGAGGCGCAGAGAGACTGGAAGCATTGAGGAGGAAGAGGCGAATATAGGTGAAGGGAGAGGAGAGTAGGTGGAAGTGGGAGACAAGAGATGGAGAGAAAGAGAGGGTGAGGGAACAGGGACAGAAAGTGGAGATAGTGGAAAGAGGTGCTAATGGAGCAGGGGTGGCGGAGAGAGTTTGAGACAAAGTGAAGGAAGTGGCGATTTTTTGGATGCGGGATGAAGGACAATAGGATGATGGAGATAAAGTGTATGTGTGAGTGTGTGTGTGAGACTCTGTGTGTGTGTGTGTGAAAGAGAGAGTGAGGAAGAAACGCGGGGAACGAGCGATACAGAATGGAGCAAAGGATGATGAAGAGGAATAGAGAACAATGTCAATGTGGAGTCGGGGAATCAAGGTGAATGACACGACCACATGCAGTACCGGGCCACAGGTAAACATTGATAGACAGGGCGGTGACGCGTACAGGAGTCGGGGGGCGTCACGTGACAGCAGTACGAGCCATCACATGACCGCACTGGGAGTGTTGTGTGCGGTTCCGGGCTCCGAGCAACAGGACGGCTGTGAGAAAGCCAGAGAGGGCGCAGTAAAAAATTCACGGACAACCGAGTGATACGGCAGAGGAAGAGGCCCGAACTCCGCGATGTTTTGCCGAAGTAATTAATACAACGAAACCTAATATTAATCCCTTTTTCCTGGACAATGTCCGGATCCCTCCGTTCCCTGCACGTGTCTGTGAAAAAGCCTCTTTAAAACCCTTGTGGTATCGATCCCCGCCAGTAACCACGGCGGCACATTCCAGCCACGCAGCGCGCTCTGTGTAAAAAGGAAACTTCTGCCGCACATCGTCTTTGAACTGTCCCACACTCACCTTGAAATCACGTCCTCTGGTAAATGAGATATTCACCTGGTGAACAAACGATGTCGGTTCTCTTCTCTCAGATCTCTACTCAGCCTCAGTCTGCCTCTGGTCTCCCCTCAGCCCCCATCGCTACAGAGGAACCAACTGAAGCCTCTCCAACCTTTCATTCCCTCTGATCCATGAGGCAACCCCTCCATTTCCAGAACATTAACTCTCACCCGATCCTCCCTCCGCCGTAACAGGGTTAGAGTTCCTCCTGTTGTCAACCAACCACCAGCGGTTCTGTGGTGGCCATAGAGTCACCCGGATGGTGAGATGTGTCCAGGTGCCAGGGACAGGGATGACTCCGATCAGGTCCCTGGCATTCTAAAGGGGGACGGCGAGCAACCAGACTTGTTGGTAAATATTGGCACCAATGACAGGTAAAAAATGTCAGCAGGCCCTGAAAAGAAATTTTGTGAGTTAGGTAAGGGGTTTGGGAACCGATTTGCTACCGCCGAGGATGAGGTAGTTGGTTTGTAGACAGAGACAGTATGTTGTGAGACTGCTGGCAATGAGAGGCTGCTGATAGGGCAGCCTGGCAGTCGACAGGATGAGTTGCAATGGAAAAGACCTACAGAATCTAAAAGGCTGAACACAGGACTGAAGGTATTACATTTGAATGCGTGAAATTTTAAAAAACGCACACAAAATGCTGGTGGAACACAGCAGGCCGGGCAGCATCAATAGGGAGAAGCCCGGTCGACGTTTCGGGCCGAGACCTTTCGTCAGGACTAACTGAAAGGAGAGATACTAAGAGATTTGAAAGTAGTGGGGGGGGATGGGGAAATGCGAAATGATAGGTGAAGACCGGAGGGGGTGGGATGAAGCTAAGAGCTGGAAAGGTGATTGGCGAAATTTATACAGAGCTGGAGAAGGGAAAAGATTATGGGACGGGAGGCCTCGGGAGAAAGAAAATGTGAGAGCACCAGAGGGTGATGGAGAACAGGCAGAGTGATGGGCAGAGAGAGAGAAAAAAAAACAACTAAATAAGTCGGGGATGGGCTAAGAGGGGAAGAGGGGCATTAACGGAAGTTAGAGAAGTCAATGTTCATGCCATCAGGTTGGAGGCTACTCAGCCGGTATATAAGGTGTTGTTCCTCCAACCTGAGTGTGGATTCATCTTTACAGTGGAGGAGGCCATGGATAGACATATCGGAATGGGAATGGGACGTGGAATTAAAATGTGTGGCCACTGGGAGATCCTGCTTTCTCTGGCGGTCCGAGCGTAGGTGTTCAGCGAACGGTCTCCCAGTCTGCGTCGGGTCTCACCAATATATAGAAGACCACACCGGGAGCACCGGACGCAGTATACCACACCAGCCGACTCACAGATGAAGTGTCGCCTCACCTGGAAGGACTGTCTGTGGCCCTGAATTGTGATGAGGGAGGAAGTGTAAGGGCAGGTGTAGCACTTGTTCCACTTACAAGGATAAGTGCCAGGAGGGACATCGGTGGGAAGGGATTGGGGGGGGGGGCGGCGACGAGTGGACCAGGATGCCGCGTAGGGAGAGATCCTTGAGGGAAGCAGAAAGAGGTGGGGGAGGGAAAGATGTGCTTGGTAGTGGGATCCCGTTGGAGGTGGCGGAAGTTATGGAGAATTATACATTGGACCTTGAGTCTGGTGGGCTGGTAGGTGAGTACAAGGGGAACCCTATCCCGAGTGGGGTGGTGGGCGGAAGCGGTGAGGGCAGATGTACGGGAAATGGGAGAGATGCGTTTGAGAGCAGAGTTGATGGTGAAAGAAGGGAAGCCCCTTTGTTTAAAAAAGGAAGACATCGCCTTCGTCCTGGAATGAAAAGTCTCATCCTGAGAGAAGATGTGGCAGAACGGAGGAATTGTGAGAAGGGGATAGCATTTTTGCGAGAGACAGGGTGAGAGGAGGAATAGTCCAGGTAGCTGTGAGAGTCTGTAGGCTTATAATAGATATCAGTAGATAAGCCGTCTCCAGAGATGGAGACAGGAAGATCAGGAAAGAGGAGGGTGGTGTCGGAAATAGACCAGTTAAATTTGAGGACAGGGTGAAAGTTGGAGTCAAAGTTAATGAAGTCAACGAGCTCAGCATGCGTGCAGGTGGCAGCGCCAATGCAGTCGTCGATGTAGCGAAGGAGAAGAGAGGGACGGATACCCGTATAGACTTGAAACATGGACTGTCCCACAAAGCCAACAAAAAGACAGGCATAAATGTGACCATTCGGGTGGCCATGGCTACACCCTTGGTTTGGTGGAAGCGGGAGAAACCAAAGGAGAACTTATTGAGAGTAAGAACTAATTCCGCTAGACGGAGGAGAGTGGTGGTAGAGGGGAATTGGTTAGGTCTGGAATCCAAAAAGAAGCGAAGAGCTTTGAGACCGTCCGGGTGGAGGATGGAGGTTTATAGGGACTGGACGTCCATGGTGAAAATAAGGCGGTGGGGGCCAGGGAGCTTATAATCATTGAAAAAATTCAAAGCGTCAGAAGTGTCACGAACATAGGTGGGAAGAGATAGAACAAGGGGGGGCGGATAAGGCAGTGTCAAGGTATGCAGAGATTATTTCGATGGGGCAGGAACAAGCTGAGACAATAGGTCTACCTGGACAGGCAGGTTGGTGGCTCTTGGATAGGAGGTAGAAATGGGAAGTGCGGGGTGTGGGAACTATGAGGTTGGTGACTGTGGATGGGAGATCCCCAGAGCTGATAAGGTTGGTGATGGTATAGGAGACAGTGGCCAGGTGCTCCTTAGTGGGGTGATGATCAAGGGGTAAATAAGAGGAGGTATCAGACAGTTGTCGCTGTACCTCGGCCAGGTAGAGGTGAGTACGCCAGACAACAGAGGCTCCCCCCTTATCAGAGGGTTTTATAGTGAGGTTGGGATTGGTGCGGAGGGAGCAGAGAGCAGAGCGGAAGGAGTGAGGTTGGAATTGGACAGGGTGTGGTGAAGTCGAGGCTGTTGATGTCCCGTCGGCAATTAGCAATAAAGAGATCCAGAGCAGGCAGAAGACCAGAGCGGAGTCTCCATGAAGAGGAGGAAGGTTGAAGATGGGAGAAGGGGTCATCGGTGGGGGTAGGAGAGTCCTTGCCAAAGAAGTAAGCTCGGAGACGGAGCCGGCGGAAGATGAGTTCAGCGTCATGGCATACGCGGAACTCGCTGAGGTGTGGGCGAAGAGGGATAAAGCTGAGGCCCTTACTGAGGACAAGCACTCTGCCTCAGAGAGTTGAAGGTCGGAGGGAATGGTAAAGACCCGGCACGGATGAGAGATGGGATCAGAGGGAGGAGGGAGGCTGGTAGTGTCAGCGGAGAGGGAAGGGTTGGGGTGAGAGGACGATGGAGCCTCTGAGGGCCCAGGAGCTGATGATGGGATCTGAGGGAGAGGGGATTGCAGAGTGGTGGTGGGGGAAGTGGAGAACGGCCTTTAATAAAGCCCGTTTGATTCATAGAGATGATTTTAGTTAAAATATTTTCAGGATAAAGGGATCAAAATGGCGGAGATGAACAACAATAAAAATAATCCGGGATTCCATAACGGGGGTAAAAAAAGGAAAAAAAAAACAACACCCAAATTACAAAGCCCAGAAAAAAAGTTGATATTTATCGACGCAAGCCCCAGGAAAAGTATCGATGCTGTTATAGCTCCGCCTGCGTGAATATGAAAAAAGTAATCTCTGTGCCCCTCTACCGGAAATAAATCTCATTACAGTCGACAGATATCTCAGTATAGTTAACTTGAAAGGATAGTGTTTTTCCTCTAAAACAAAATGACCTTCAATTTGAAAGTAACCTTCATAGTATTAGATAAGTGAAGAAAAACACATCCAAAACAATTCTTGAAATATTTGCACAAAAGGAAAACAATCGCCATCTTTAAATTATCCAATCTGTCTTTAAAAAACAAGAAAAGACAAATAATTACTTAAAAGATCTTCAATAAAGCATACAGAATAAAACAAAACAATTAATTCATTTAAATGCTGCAAAAAGAAAAAAAGAAGTTCTCGATAGTACAAACTTAACTACAGCCTATCAACAGTTCTCCCACTATATCTTCTGAGGTTAAAACCGTCCAAACCAGTCTTTTTCAAAAGTAAAAATGAATTTTAAGCTAAAAACTTTCTGTGACCACCGGATCTTCCAGTATTATCAGTCTTTACACCGCGAGACACTCAAGCCATTATAAATCATTCAAACTTCAGGCTTCAGACTCGTCGTGGGTGAAATATTTGCACAAAAAGAAATTCGATCACCATCTTTGAATTATCCAATCTTTCTTTAAAACGTAAAGAAATCCTAACAACTACTTAACAAAAAAACTTTAAAAAAAGCATACAGAACAAAAAAAAAAGTTGGTTCATTTAAATGCTGCAGAGAGAAAAAAACTGGATGGTTCAGAATTATCTGGAGTCTTTCAACAGTTCTCCCGCTATATCTTCGAAGATTAAAACCATTCGAACCAGTCTTTTTCGAAGCTAAGAATGCATTTTAAGGTAAAAACTTTCTATAACCATCAAATCTTCCAATGTCATCGCTTTACACCACGAGACAGTCAAATTATTATAAATTATTCAAACTTCAGATTCGCCATCGGACTCGTCAGACAAAGAGTTAATAAAACGCAATGCTTCGGCTGGATCATCAAAAATACGAGCTCCAGAATTTTTAGCAAAATGTCTTAATTTGGCTGGCTATTGTAATAATGGAAAGAGCTTTTTTTGAAAAGCTAATTTCATAGAAGAGACAAATGCAGCACGTTTCTTAACAATTTCACGTGGAAAACCTTGAAAAAAATGAACTTCTGAACCTTGAAATTGAAATAATCTTTGTTTTCTTGCAAGTTTAATAATGCGGTCCTTGTCTCTAAGACGGAGAAAACGCACAACAACATGCCTGTTTTTACCTTCATCCAAAGATTTTAAAGCACCGGTTCTGTGAGCCGATTCAAGCTCCGGGGGTTGCGAACAAACCTCCGGAAATAAAGACCGAAACATTTTAGCAAAATAATCCAGTGTGTCGGCAGATTCTGACTTCTCTTTTAATCCAACAATTCGAATATTATTCCGACGCGATCGAGCTTCCAAACCCACGATCCGTTGTTGAGCCTTTTCCAAACGAGAAGAAAGGTCAGCCGCATTTCGATTCACTTCTTTAAGATCGAGGCTCTGAGAGTCAATTTTTTCTTCAAATTTCTCTTTTAGTTGAGTTATTTCAGCGCAGATACCGGTGATTCGAGATTCCAATCTCTTGACCCAAGGGGGTTCTTCCGAGAACTCGTCAGCTTTGTTTAGATTTTCCGTTAGAGGGGTCGGGTATTCGTCTGGTGCTCTTCGAAGTAGCCATAATTATAACTATTGTGATACAAATTTGACTGAATAGAGTTAAAATTTCGAAGTTTAAATCGGAAAAGGGAGAGATTAAAGACGGACAATAAGCAACTACGTCTTACATGTCCGTAGCGGGAGGCGGAGTCCGGAAGGACTTTGGATTGAATTATGGAAAGGATGTTTCCCGTGGTGGGAGAGTTTAGGATAAGAGGGCATAGCCTCAGAAGAGAGGGGCGCCTTTTCAAAACAGAGATGCGGGGAATCTTTCAGACAAAGGGTGGTGAATTTGTTGAATTTCTTGCCACATGCAGCTGCAGAACCCACGGCGTTGGGTGCACTTAAGGCCGACATTGATAGTTTCTTGATTTGACATGGCATCAAAGGTTCAGGGGAGAAGGCAGGTAGCTGGGGTTGAGGAGGACGGAAAGAAAGGATCAACCATGAGTGAATGGTGGAGCAGACTCGATGGGCCGGATGGTCTGACTCTGCTTCCATGTCTTATGGCTTTATTGAAATGAGGATTGAGCAGGAGACTGCAAGAATTTCTCTTGAGTTTTATATTTGGACGGCCGGTGCTGGTACGGGTGGGAACCCACAACGCCGTATTTGTAACCCTTTATTATCTAATGTTATGATAAATGATATTCTGTCTGAGACAGGCACTGAGGTGTGTAAATCTCTATATGCAGTTGATGGAGCTCTATGGCTTAGAGGCATAAATTGCAATTATACTGTATATTGGATCCAATTAGCAGCTAATAATTTTGAACCGTCGGCAAAAACATGAGAATTTAAGCGTTCAGTCGCTCATGAACAAGTTCTGTGTTGTATAAATGTGATTAATATGCATGCAGTTGATTTGAAATGATATGGTCAAACTCTTCAAGACGTGACAGCGGGAAGATTTCCAGGCATGTGGATGGATAATCAGCTGGCATGGAAGCGCCATATCAGAAAATAATAACATTAAATATTCTCAGTTGTCTATATGGGTATTCTGGGGAGCTACATGAATATCATTGTGGGCCATGTTCATTTGTTTAATTGGATCTGTTCTTGATTATGGCTGTGTGACTTGTAGATCAGCGTCATCTTCAATTTTAAAGTGTTCGGAAGTGTTCTGGTGCAATAAGGTGGTCCCCTGTTTCAGCTTTACTGGTTGAAATAAGCCAAGTATAATTGCGGAGATTGCAGTTGATATTGACAAACTGGATTGATTAGACGGGACAAATAAATTACCATCCTGTTGAAGTTGTGTTCGAGGACGGTTGGCAACATCACACGAAGAGTGTTTTCAAGTTTAGGTGGCTGGGATCTTATCGCGCTGGGAAGATGGCATTGTTGGATTACGCATTGTTCCCCAATGTCACGTTCTCTGAAACCCCATCTTGTTCTGCCTCTGACTTGCTGATTTTAGGTCACAGAGCTTAGTAAGTCTAAGATTTGGTTCATCAGTATATTTTGGAAAACTATTATGATATATTAACTGTTGCAGAAGAATCAAAAGATAACAACTGAGATGTTCCTCTGGCTGTTTCTGTGCGTTAATTACAGGGAACGACAAAGAAACAACTTACTAACCATTATATCTTTAGTGTTCTCGCACAGGTGTAAAAGAACTCTGAACTAAGCACCAAGCATAAACCAGTCAATGAGGCGGTCCCAGTAAGATTAACCGTTTACTGTTCACTCTTTCACATTGACGTATGGTGAAAACTGTTGATAAAACAATACAAAACATATACAGTATTTGTTTCCTTCTTGGCATAGCATTTACATCATAAATACTTGTAAAAGGAAAACTACAAACAACGTATATCCATATACGTCGGATATGAAGCTGTTTTAGATCTTGATAGATAGATAGATAGATAGATAGATACTTTATTCATCCCCATGGGGAAATTCAACTTTTTTTCCAATGTCCCATACACTTGTTGTAGCAAAACTAATTACATACAATACTTAACTCAGTAAAAAATATGATATGCATCTAAATCACTATTTCGAAAAGCATTAATAATAGCTTTTAAAAAGTTCTTAAGTCCTGGCGGTTGAATTGTAAAGCCTAATGGCATTGGGGAGTATTGACCTCTTCATCCTGTCTGAGGAGCATTGCATCGATAGTAACCTGTCGCTGAAACTGCTTCTCTGTCTCTGGATGGTGCTATGCTTAGCTTGTCTTCTGGTAGGGGAGTAACCCAGTCAGAGAGCTCGGAGGTAAGTTCTCTGAGAATGACCCTTCCCTGGATAGTAACTGGTTCCAGTAGACCCAAGGGATCGAAAACACTGTATACCGTGGAGAGAACTCCACGGCGGGTAAATGGCTTGATCACGGTCGGCACGGAGAAGGTGAATGTGTCAGTCGTAATCTCCCAGAGGAGACCCAAGCTCCTTTGTGTGGGTATGGTTTCTCCATCTAAATCTAGGTCTTTGATTGCCGGAGCACAGTCATCGTGTGGAAAGGCCTCCATTACTGCCTGACAGTTTGATGCGAACTTATGCAAGCGGAGGTTTGACTCAGCGAGTGAGGCTTGTGTACGTCGGAGCAGATCTATTGCTTCGTCTTCGTTCTGTAGCGATATCAAGCCGTCATCGACATAGAAGTGTCTTTCTACAAAGTTAACGGTGTCATCGCCGTGCTCCTGTGCGCCCTCTCTGATGGCTCTTCGTAGCCCATAGATGGCCACGGCAGGTGATGGACTATTGTCGAAAACGTGGACTTTCATCCGGTACTCGATGACTTCCTTATTAATGTCATTGTCTTTGTACCATAAGAAACGGAGGAAATCGCGATAGTCCTCCTGTACTAAGAAGCAATGGAACATGTGCTGGATGTCCGCTAAGATTGCGACCTTCTCCTTCCGGAAGCGCAGCAGGACCCCGAGAAGGGTATTGTTTAAGTCGGGGTCTGTGAGGAGCACGTCATTAAGGGAGACACCAGCGCACTGAACACTGCAGTTAAAGCCCACCCTGATCTGTTTGGGCCTTTCTGGGTGGTAAACCCCAAACGTTGGGAGACACCAGCACTCCTCGCCATCCCTCAGTGGCGGTGCTACTTCAGCATGTCCATTAGCGAAGATCTTCTCCATAAATGCTACGTATTATTGCTGCATCTCAGGTTTCCTTTTCAGGGTTTTTTGCAAGGACGTGAACCGCTTGACTGCCTGCTCTTTGTTGTTTGGCAAGCGCTGGCGTGGTTCTCTGAAAGGTAGTGGGGCGACCTAATTATTTGCTTCATCTCTAAAGACCTTGGTGTCCATTATTTTTAAGAAAATGGCGTCTTGTGCTGATGAAGCAAGTTTATTATCGTGCTCAGTTTGAGCGAAGACTGACTGACCCAGCCTCCTGTCGGTTACTTTACATTTGTTAAAGCCTTGTCATGCTTCCTTGATACACATGAAACTTGTGCAGGGTTGAAAAATTGAATGGCGGCCGCTCTCTAGCACATTGGTCTTGAATGTGTTAACTGTCGGTTTGTGTACATTGCCAAGGCACATGTCTCCTATTACCACCCAGACCAGATCCAGGCGATGGGCAAAGGGGACGTCGTGTGGTCCATTGACCTGCTGCCTTACCTTGTGCACCTGGAGAAAGTCTCTTCCAAGTAGCAGGAGTATTTCTGCTTTGGGATCCAGTTCTGCGATGTGCTTGGCGATGTGGTGGAGATGCGGCTGGTGTCGCACTGCACTTGGCGTCGGGATCTCGGTGAGGTTACTCAAGATTTCATTGCACTCCAAGAGTGCAGGGAGACAGATGACAACTTTACCATCCAGCGACTCGAGCTGGAAGACTTCTGCCTTCCTACGCTGCCTGAGCAAGTTCTAAGGCAGTATGGTAACTGACTACTCTCTACGTTGAACAAGTCGAAGGGCTCTGGTCTGACTAGTGAGCGATTGCTCTGGACGTCCAGAATTACAGAGGCTTTGATGGCCTTGTCTTTGGCTCCCTTAGGGTACACCTTAGTGCGTCAGATCTTTGAACAAGAACGGCTTGACTGAGCTTGACCGCAAACTTCTGTGCAGATCCAGCTGACAACAGTTGTCTTGGAGTGATCCTCTCCCTCCCAGCCATCCTCTTGTGAGGGTGAAGGAGCTTTGTCCGTTTGCGGTAACGGGCCGGACTGCATGGCCCCATCGTGATTAGTGCTATTACATTCCGAGCACTTCACGGGGATCGTACACTCTCTAGCGAGGTGAGAGGTAGAGGAACGGCATTTAAAACATATTTTTTCTCCTTGAGAAGGGCCATCCTCTCTTCAAGGGGTTTTTCCCAAAACGTTCTGCATTTTTTTGAGGGGGTGAGGTTTGTTGTGCAATGGACAATTCTTGCTAGGGTCATTGTTAGTTGTAGAGACTTCAGTTTTACGCCCTGAAACAGGTTTATTGACGTTAAAATTATTCGAAGTGGATTTAACTGGCTTGGTGTAAATTGTACTGCTACCTGGACTCATGAAGCTAGGGTCGTTTCGCTTCTTCGCCTCCTTGCACACAAACCTAGTGAAATACTCAAAGGGAGGGAATCGACCACAGTTCTCTTCCTTGTACTCTGAGCCAACAGACACCCACCTTTCCTGCTGCCCAAATGGAAGTTTGTCCACAATTGGTCCAGTTCCGTATGAAGTATCTCGATATGACAAGCCAGTTAAATAGCCGTCTTCTTTAGCGCCTTCAATCTCCATGAGTAGATCTCCGAGCTCTCTTAGTTTAGTGTGGTCCTTGGCTGACACCTTAGGAAATTGTTCCAGACGTCGGTATAGCGCCGCTTCAATAATTTCGGGGGCCGCATAGCACTCCCGAAGTCTCTCCCATGCTTTGCTTAAGGCTAGCTTGGGGTTGTTGATGTGCACTGAACGTATGCGTCTCACCTGCTCGTATAATTCTTTTCCCAGCCATTTTGTCATAAGATCCAACTCTTGGGCTGCTTCGAGCTGGACTCCGCCGATAGCGTTGGCGAATGAGGAGTGCCATGCACGGTAATTTTCAGGCTTTTCGTCAAACTGGTATAGTCCTGAAGTGACGAGATCTCGTCGTGCTAAATACTGTGCCCAGGGTTCAACTGCAAGTGGCATGCTGGCTGCGGGAAAATGTCGACGGGTATATGACTGAGGGTGTACGTTTGTTATGGGATTTGCTGTTCTGAATTCAGCCTTTACCTCTTCTCTCGCCGAATCTGGTAAGTTTGGTGTCGAGAAGTACTTGTCATCAGCCCTTTCATTCTTGAATTCGTCGCGAATTTGCAAGGGTAAATTATCTTCCTCAGATGGATGTGATGCAATTGGGCTTCTCTTTGACTCCCCGTGAAATGGGACGTTAGCATATAAGTATGGATAGGAAGAACGAGTCCTCAGGCCCATTTGAGATCGGACGTATTCGCTAGTGCGTTCCAATCTGGTCCTTTCTGAAGTAGATTTCACTTCATCTAGAACATGCATTTCTTCAGCGTTTTCTAATATTTCTGCTTCCACCCTGGCAGCTTCGGCCTCTCGGTGTAGCGTCAGCACTTCTAACTCTGACTCTATCCTTCCCTTTTCCAACTGGTTTTCGCTTCTCTGGCAGCCGCTTCCTTTTTCACTGTTGCTTCTTGTTCACCGTATGACGCTCGCACCTTAGCGGTTTCCGCTTTAGCTCTTGTGTGGGCAGTCTTATTTTATTGATGCCCTACTGCTCCTGGCGCTGGATGGCAAGGATTTGGCACTTGAGCGCGTGGCCATCGTACCACTCGTCGAAACACCAGGTAATGCCGCTTTTTCACTCTAGTGTTCTCGCACAGGTGTAAAAACTCTGAACTAAACACGCAGTATGAACCGGAGTCAATGAGGCGCGATCCCAGCAAGATTAACCGTTTACTTTTCACTCTTTCACATTGACGTATGATGAAAACTGTTGATAAAACAATACAAAATATATAAAGTATTTGTTTCCTTGGCATAGCATTTACATCATAAATACTTGTGAAAGTAAAACTACAAACTATATTACATTAAAGTACAGCATACAGCATACAGCATACCAGTTAGAATCTACCTACGCCATCGACTGGCTTTAAATACACTTCAACACAATCTATCCGCAACTCTTTAAATAACAAAGAACGTAAACTTTATTAACCGTAATTGCTTTTAACAGAATCAGATGATGTTTATTCCCACGTAACGTTATAATTGTTCAGATTACTTTTATGTTTTGATGACCCTTAAACACGTTATTCTAGCAGTCGGTCAGATTTACTGTTGGAAACTCAGCAGGCATTAATTCATATTCAAGTACTTGTTTATATATTTTCTTCTTATAGGTCCCTGAACACAGAGGTATTGAGGGGAATGAGTAGGTTGACTGTAAGTTACAAAAGTTTAACTGTGGATAAAGACCCTTCACTTAACAAATCAGAAGTTCAGAGTTATGTATGTTGGGAATTAGGAGCTTATGGAAAGACTGATGGGAAAATGGGTACACCTTTACAGAATACATAAACGTGTTGTGTGTATGGGGTAAAAGCGGTAAAACAAGAACGGACGGAATTAGATTGACAAGAACTAGAATGGGAACACGTAAGTGCTGGGTTTATGGGAGAGACGAGAAGTTAAGGAATTAAATCGCCATGTCTTACTATGCTTAATTATTCATTTTGTCATGTTGCAAAACATGCTTCGAGATCGAGCACGTTTTTTCGTTATGAAACGGTTGAACACAGGCCATTTCACGGTGAAGCATATCAGCAAAGAAATCATTCATGCTTCATTGCAATTTTGGGGGGCTTGATTGATTTCATTTAACCGCTTTCTTAACTCATGGGTGTGACTTTAATTAAATTCGCAGCACTGTGCTTCATTAGGTAAAATCGATAGGATTTGGTGGGGGTAGTTTAGCTTTCATTAGAAGACAGAAGTAGACAAGATTTAATAAAACAGTTCTCTGCACCACAGCCCAGTCCAGTTGATAACGGGAATCTGCCTTTAAGTTGAAGTGTCCACCGCCGTTTATCCAAAGTCTGACCTACTTCTTAATTTAGCCAATCATTCAACGAGATAGCGGAGAATAGTGTGATTCACACTGGGTTAGTAAATGAGCATCTGACTCGATCCGCACCGTCTTGTGGGAATGTCTGACAGTGAAGTTGGTGAGCGGAATGGGAATAGATGGACAGATCCGCAGACGAATGTGCGGGCGGCATTCCGGAGTCGTTCTTTGTCTGGCATCTGGCGGGAAGAACGAGGTTCTGACTCTCTCAGACGGTGCTTTGCCCCTCCCGACACACACACTATCTTAACGTCCCGGACTGCCGGTCGATGGGGCAATCTTCCCAGGAATAACACCTGGGAGATCAGGCGGTGAATCTGAGGAGCTGGAGCCCGGACTGGAGACTCTGCCGCCGCTTCTGGCGACTACTCAGGATGCGGCGCCATTAATCAACTGAAGCATCTGTTACGTACCCGTGACACGGGACAGTGGTACCCTTGTCACGTGACTGGGGTTGAAGCTATACTGGACTTGAGGTAATGGTCTTGTGATGGTGGAGTGACGTCATTTTCCCGCCAGTAGAGATCATGTGACAGGTTTTTTTTTTACAGGGTATAAGAGGAGGAACCCTCCCTGTGTGGTGGGGCAGTTCGTGGCTGAATTTGCCATGTTGACTTCATGCCACTGCGTGATTTAATGTGATGACGCAGTTTAGTTGAAAGATGAAGTTTTATCTAATGCCTAAAGTTTAAAAGGTCATTGCCAGCAGTTTATTTACAGTACTGCTAGTGGAGAGTGAAGATCGGAGTTCGGAAGTTAAAGATCGAGGAGAATCGATTTTCGATGGTGAAACAGGTTCGACCTTATTTGATCCTTATTCGAAAGGAATTCGTTGACTGTTCTCGTGTTAATCTCTGCGGAATAGCAGAAGATTGTGGACAGTGTGATAAAGGCATGGTCAGTGCCTTTAAGCCGTTACGTTTCATAAAATTCTTCGTGGGAAGAGTTCGACTTTGGAAACTGAAGAAAAACGACGTGGAAGAGAATTTAAATCGCCTTAAAAAGTCTCTCCTTCTAAATGGCCTGTGAGCATTTTGAACTTTTGGCAATATCGCTTTAAAGAAGTGTTTTTGCAACATCACTTTAAGAACTGTCTGAGCTGCAGCTGTTTTCCGGTTACGTTAGTGTTTCTTTACTTTTGGGGGGTTTGTTTTCTGTGTTTAATGAACGTGTTATTTGTTATAAAAACCCTTGCCTAACTCACATATATTTATTGTTGCCTGAATACGTAACATAAATATGGGTGCTGCGTCCGGATTGGATCGTTTGAGTTTAAATGCTTGTTAACTTTTGAGTCGGTGTTTTGGTAACGGGGACTGCTCGATTCTTTTGTTTGATTGGCTTGTGAGTGGTATTCGGCAACGATGAATATTGATGAGTTTTTGGATTCGCCAGGCGCCGAGTTGCTAGCGAAGGCGAAAAAGACTGAGGTGACTGAGATAGCTAGTAGATTGCAACTTAAAGGTATTTTGACGACTACATCAAAGGCTGTTATACAGAAAAAAATTGCGTCTCACTATGTGGATTCGGGTGTTTTTGATGATTCGGTTTAGAATCGTTTCCAATAAGTGATTTGGAGATGCAGTTGCAAATCGAACAACTGATGTTAGAGCGTTGTAAATTAGAGGCTGAACAGAAACAGAGGGAGTTTGAATATGCAATGAAGGAATAAAGGTCTGGGAAACAGTCTTCTGGTTCTAAAAAACCGTTTGTTGCTAGTCAAGAAATTAAATTGGTCCCTCCATTTAGTGAAGCAGAAGTGGAAAGATATTTTCAACATTTTGAAACTATTGCTCGGATGTCAGACTGGCCGAAAGATAAATGGTCAGTGTTGTTACAAAGTGTGATTGAAGGCAAAGCACAGCAAGTTTATACAGCTTTAACTGCTGCGCAAGCATTAGATTATGATATTGTGTAAACGAATATTCTCAAAGCAGATGAATTAGTCCCAGAAGCGTATAGGGAAAGATTCAGGAGTTTGAAAAAGTCTGTGGAAAAGACTTAAGTGGAATTTGCCTACGATAAAGCTATGTGTTTTGAGAGATGGGTGTCTTCATCAAATGTAAATGAGGACTATGAGACTTTGAGAGAGCTGATTTTAATGGAGGAATTTAAAAGAAGCATTCCTGTTGAAGTAAGGACCTACTTAAATGAGAGGGAAACTGATAAATTGCAGGACTGTGCTAGATTAGCTGATGAGTATGTTTTAATCCATAAGAATAAATTTCCTCAGGGCAGAATTTTTAAGAGGAAAAATAACATGGAGACTCAAGGTAAATCAGAAATTAAATCAGAGGTTAATGAGAAAGGTAAGGAGGAAGGAAAACCTGTGAAGGAAAGACAGTTTGGTCTTATTTGTAACTATTGTAAGAAGCCTGGCCATGTAATAGCTAACTGTTTCAAATTGAAAAAGAAAGAGAAGGAAGCAGTTCCAGATGCTTGTGTGCAACATACTGATGCACCTGTAAAATTATAGGGTTTGGTAAACACAAATGAGGCTTTGTTAGAGTCTGACCAAGTTAGAAAGGGATATGATCATTTCATAACTGAAGGGTTTGTATCCTTGAAATAAGGATCTACTCTGGTGCCAATAAAAATCCTTAGGGATACTGGAGCTTCTCAATCACTGATGTTAGACAGTGTGTTGAAGTTTAATGAAGAGAGTGATACTGGTGAGGTAAATTACATAAGAGGTGTTGGGAGTGATTTTATGCCTGTACATTTACATAAAGTAAATTTAAAGTCAGGGTTAGTTACAGGATCTGTTAAAGTTGGATTACAGCATAGTTTACCTGTGAAGGGTATTTCTTTATTGTTAGGTAATGACTTGGCAGGTGGACAAGTTTTTCCTGAAGTGCATTTGACAATGGAGTCAGAGGAACCAGAGATGAATTCTAACACAGATTCTTCCTGTGTTGTGACTAGAGCTATGGCTAAAAGGATAGATGTGCAGAATGAGGTTGTTACTCATGGCTGTTCAACACAGGATTCGAGTTTTGAGGATGTGTCAGAGACTTTCTTACCTTCGTTGTTTGAACAAGATTTTGGAAGTAAGTCTGACTATGAAGATTTATCTCTGTCTCGGAAGGAGATGATAGCAGAGCAGAATAGAGACCCTGAGATTATAAAATTAATGGAACAAGCTTTACTCGATAGTGAAATTGAGAAGTTTTCAGTAGGATATTACTTGGAAAAAGGAGTGTTGATGAGGAAGTGGAGGTCGCCTACAATTCCTGCAAGTGAGGAATGGAATGTTGTTTACCAGGTAGTTGTTCCTAAAGTTTATCGAAATGAGATTTTGACTTTAGCTCATAGTGTGCCTTTAGGTGGACATCAAGGGGTAAGGAAAACTGTGGACAAGATTTTTAAAAATTTTTACTGGCCTGGTCTAAGAAAAGATGTGGCGATGTTTTGTAAAACGTGCCATACTTGTCAAATTGTGGGTAAACCAAATCAGGTTAACCAGTATCTCCATTACAACCTATTGCAGCATTCGGTGAACCGTTTTCTAAAGTTATTGTAGATTGTGTTGGTCCATTACCAAAGACAAAAACTGGTTATCAGTATTTGTTGACTATCATGTGTACTTCGTCTGGGTTTCCAGAGGCAGTACCACTAAGGAATATAAAAGCTAAAACTGTGACAAAGGCTCTTATAAAATTCTTTACTTATTTTGGATTGCCTAAGGAAATACAAACTGATCAAGGCAGTAATTTTATGTTTGGATTGTTTCAACAGATAGTTTATAAATTTTGAGCTAAGCAAATCACTTCGTCTGCATACCATCCAGAATCGCAAGGTGCCTTGGAGAGCTTTCATTCTACCCTCAAGAATATGATTAGGACGTATTGTGTGGAAAATGAAAGTGACTGGGATGAAGGTATAAACTTCCTTTTATTTGCAGTAAGGGAATCGGTACATGACTCTTAAGGTTTTAGTCCATTTGAACTTGTGTTTGGGCATAGAGTTAGAGGACCTTTAGCTTTATTGAAAGAACAGTGGATTAGTAAGGAAGTACACACTAATTTGTTGGACTATGTTTTGAAATTTAAGGACAGGTTACATAAAGCTTGTAGCTTAGCCAAGGAAAATTTAAAGTTGGCTCAGGAGAAAATGAAAACTTGGTATGATGAAGAAGCTAGGATGAAGATGTTTAAGCCTGGAGATAAGGTGTTGGTTTTTTCCCCCAGTGCAGACAAATCCTTTACAAGCTAGATTTCATGGTCCTTATGAAATTGTGTCTAAAATCAATGATGTGGATTACGTAATAAAAACTCCAGATCGTAGAATGTCAACACAACTTTGCCACATAAATATGATTAAACCGTATTATGAAAAACAATCTGATACTGTGACTGTTGTGGTTAGTGAGAATGAGTTTGATTTAACTAGGAACATAGATGATTGATCTGACTTTCATTCTAAATCCAACATTGTTTCTGTTAGGTTACCAAATTCAACCATTCTGGAAAATATGGATGAGAAATTAGCACATTTACAGCTAGAGCAGAAACAGCAGATGAAGGAATTAATTTTTAAATATAAGGATTTGTTTCCAGATGTTCCGAGAAGAAATACTATAGCTTCACATGATGTAGATGTTGGAGATGCCAAACCTATCAAACGACATCCATATAGGATGAACATGGAAAAATGTGAACTTGCTGAGAAAGAAATTGAATACATGTTAGAGAATGATATTATTAGACATTCTAACTCGAATTGGAGTTCGCCATGTGTTATTGTACCAAAACCAGATGGTAGTATTAGGTTTTGTACGGACTATAGGAAGGTGAATGCTGTAACGAAAACAGATGCATATCCAATTCCTAGAGTAGATGATTGTGTAGATAAAGTTGGAAAAGCAAAGTTCCTTACAAAGATTGATTTATTGAAAGGGTATTGGTGTGTTCCATTAACGGACAGAGGTAGAGAGATTTTTGCATTTGTAACTCCATCTGGGTTATATGAGTATAATGTTGTTCCATTTGGGATGAAGAATGCCCCAGGTACTTTCCAGAGGATGATTAACTCTGTGATTCAGGGATTGAAAGATACTGATGCTTATATTGATGATTTAGTGACAGGAAATGATACTTGGGAAACACACATTATTGCGGTGGAGAAATTGTTTGAAAGGCTTTCAAAAGCTAACTTAACTATTAATTTAGCGAAGAGTGAATTTGCACATGCCACTGTGACTTACCTTGGTTATGTTGTGGGTCAAGGTAAGGTAGCTCCTGTTCAGGCAAAAGTTCGGGCAATTTTAGAGATTCCCACTCCGACGGGTAAAACAACTCTCATAAGATTCTCGGGAATGGTAGGATATTATCGAAAATTTTGTAAGAATTTTGCTAATCTTGCCCTTCCGTTAACTAACCTTTTGCAGAAGAATGTGAAGTTTGTATGGACAGTGCCTTGTCAAGAAGCATTTGAAAAATTGAAAACAATGATATGTCAACAACCTGTGCTTAAGGCACCTGACTTTGAAAAACCTTTTCCATTAGCTGTAGATGCTAGTGATGAGGCTGCGGGAGCAGTATTAATGCAAAGGAATGAGGGTGATGAGGTTGATCATCCAGTAGCTTACTTTTCTAAGAAATTTAATAAGCATCAAAGAAACTATTCGACAATAGAGAAAGAATTGTTATCTCTTGTTTTAGCTTTAGAATATTTTGAGGTATATGTTGGTACAACTCAAAAACCACTTATTGTTTACACTGATCATAATCCGTTAGTTTTTCTGAGTAAGATGAAAAACAAAAACAGAAGATTATTAAATTGGAGTTTGATGTTACAAGTGTACAATATTGTGATAACTCATATTAAAGGTAACGATAATGTGGTTGCTGTTTGTCTATCTCGATGTTGAATGTACAATGTAATTTTTTTTATGGAGTGGTCTTTTTTTCAATTGTAACACTCTTACTGTATTGTGAGTTGTAAGATGTTATATGATGGTATTGTATATTGTGTATGTTATATAATTTATACGTTTGTTTTTCTTATAAGTAATTGTTAAAATTTTTGTTCTTGTCAGACCAAAAATGTTTTTTTTTGGAGGGAGGTGTTACGTATCCGTGACACGTGACAGTGGTACCCTTGTCACGTGACTGGGGTTGAAGCTATACTGGACTTAAGGTAATGGTCTTGTGATGGTGGAGTGACGTCATTTTCCCGCCAGTAGGGATCATGTGACAGGTTTTATTTTACAGGGTATAAGAGGAGGACCCACCCTGTGGGGTGGGGCAGTTCGTGGCTGAAATTGCCAAGTTGACTTCATGCTACTGCGTGATTTACTGTGATGACGCAGTTTAGTTGAAAGATGAAGTTTTATCTAATGCCTACAGTTTAAAATGTCATTGCCAGCAGTTTATTTACGATACTGCTCGTGGAGAGTGAAGATCGGAGTTCGGAAGTTAAAGATCGAGGAGAATCGATTTTCGACGGTGAAACAGGTTCGACCTTATTTTATCCTTATTCGAAAGGAATTCGTTGACTGTTCTCGTGTTAATCTCTGCGGAATAGCAGAAGATTGAGGACAGTGTGATAAAGGAAAGGTCAGTGCCTTTAAGCCGTTACGTTTCATAAATTTCTTCGTGGGAAGAGTTCGACTTTGGAAACTGAAGAAAAACGACGTGGAAGGGAATCTAAATCGCCTTAAAAAGTCTCTCCTTTTACATGGCCTGTGAGCATTTTGAACTTTTGGCAATATCGCTTTAAAAACTGTCTGAGCTGCATCGCTTTAAGAACTGTTTAGCTGCCGCACAGCAGCTGTTTACCGGTTACGTTAGTGTTTGTTTACTTTTGGGGGATTTGTTTTCAGTGTTTAATAAACATGTTATTTGTTATATAAAAAAAACCTTGCCTAACTCACATATGTTTATTGTTGCCTGAATACGTAACACATCGAAGTGACGGGATATTTCACCGCGCTGATCGCCTGCTCCCTGAATTTCGACTGAGTCACCGCGTAAATAAATGTGTTCGTGCAGCAGCTGAAATACAGCAGGAAAAACCCGACGTACTGAAAGATGAATTCAGAGTCATTGAATTCGAATCCTTTTCCTGAGACCTGATAATATATGACATTTACAACCGCCGTCATCCACAGGAGGATGAAGCTGCCGGAGAGTGTGAAGAGTAAAACCACAGACCTCCTCCTGCCCTCCATCTCCGGGTCACTGCGGTTCTCCCCCTTGCTCTGACCTTTCAGCTCCTTACGGACCCGACTGGCCACTAAAATGTGTCTGACTGTCAGAGCGTTGAGCAGCAGGATCACAGCGAAAGGGAGGATCGGAGTTAAAACCGTATCAAGCCAGTCATATCCTACCCACCAGGGGTCAGTGAAAACATTGTCCTTGGTACCACACAACCACGGAACATTGTCGATGATTATCCAGGGTTCCAGTGTAAAGTATCGGGGAATGTTTTTCAGACAGAACAGTACGCCGGTTGTTGTCAGAACCACAGCCGCAGTTTTCCCGGTGCAATATTTTGTTTTCAGTTTCTGGCAGCAAATGGCGACAAACCGATCAAAGGTGAAAGTGACGGTGAACCAGACAGAACAGTCTGTGGCTGTGTAGCTCAGTACATCGATAACTCTGCACACAGTGGTGATGCCCAGAAAACTCCACGGGAAGTAATACAATCTGATTCGATACAAAATGACGCTGATGACAATGGTCAGTAGATCCGCCGCTGCCATGGCCACCAGGTAGCGAGTGGTGCAGGTAGAGAGGCCGCACTTCCCCCGGGACAGGATCACAATCGCAATTAAATTCACTGGAAGAGGGAACAGACACTGGGCATTACTGAAAACATTCTCTGGGAATTAACACGGGATCGGGCATTAGCTAAAATTTGGGAATGCTAGGGTCTGTAAACTCTGTCTCTGACCTGTCTTCTTCAGTGTGGAGATAAAACGATGTGTGGGGAATCGTTGTCGGTAAAAGCGATCTGCATGAACAACAACGATCGATGCGGATCCCCATTCCAGTCGCTGATGGGGCCGGTTTCACTGAATTAACAGTGTCTGACCAGGACTCTGGAAAATCAGCATCAGATGAGGCCGAGAAGGGATACAGAAGGAAGAAGGGAAGGAAAACATCCATGGAATTGAATTTCGTTTCGGGTCGAGACCCTCCTTCAGGACGAAGCGCTGCCCCGATTTATTTCGGGTTTCAGAGGGAAAGAAGGGACCACTTAGTGACCTGTGGCGGAGTTGCTCCGTTAATGGATTAATTCTGCAGCGCAGTTTAATTCGATAACACACGGCAACAGATCCGTGAACACTGGTTCAGGTGATCAGACACAATAATTGACCAACAGACAGTGGGATCCGACTGTGACAGACTCCACAGGGAGACGTGAAGCGCAGGACTAGGGTTTCTCTCTGATCAATAACTTAGGAGAAGTTTACTTCAGAACGCAAACATCTCCCAGTCACAACTTCCGGAGAGATCCCTGGCCCCAGCACTGGGACATCGCTGGACAAGGTGTCATTCAAGGCAAGAACAGCGTTCTATTCGATCCCGTGAGTTAGAGGAGAAAAATAGACTTAGTTCCACTTGTTATTAAATAATAAAATTCAGAATGTGAAATTGACAGGATCGATATCTCTGATGGGTATTTGTGCAGTGAAGATCAGGTTGTAAGCTTGTAAAATGAATCAGGTTAACGCACAGAAATACCGAACATGAAATGATCTGCTCACTCACCAGGAACTCCAATGACGGCAATGAACATGTACAATATTTTCTCCACACTTTTATACCTATCGAACATTGCAGGCATTTTCTCTGGCCGTTGATTTGTCTCTTTGTGCGACAGGCGATCTCTCGGAATGAAATGTTAAGGCAGCACATGCCTGGGTTTTTTTAAAGCCATTTAGCAATTCCACAGGACAGATTTCAACAGATTGAAAAATAAAGGTTTTTAAATCATTTACAAACCAATTACGCCAGACAGATACAATCCCTGCGTCGACAGATTGTGATTAAAATAATGAATAATATGTAGATCATTTGTGAGAGTTAGTTTGTTACAACAAAGGTGACTGAACCATCCGAGGTAACTTACCAATTAAATGTGCTTCCACTGTAAATATGTACTTCAAAGAAACACGTTGTCTGAAACAGAATATTGAAATATTGAAGTATCGGGGAATGTTTCTCAGACAGGACAGTACGCCGGTTGTTGTTAGAACCACAGCCGCAGTTTTCCCGGTGCAATATTTTGTTTTCAGTTTCTGGCAGCAAATGGCGACAAACCGATCAAAGGTGAAAGTGACGGTGAACCAGACAGAACAGTGTGTGTCTGTGAACATCAGTACATCGATAACACTGCACACAGGGGTGATGTCCAGAAAACTCCACGGGATGTAATGCAATCTATTTCGAATCAAAATGACCTCGGTGACAATGGTCAGTAGATCGGCCGCTGCCATGGCCACCAGGTAGCGAGTGGTGCAGGTAGAGAGGCCGCACTTTCCCCGGGACAGGATCACAATCGCCACTGAATTCACTGGAGAGAGACAGAGGGAGAGAGAGAAAGGCAGAACAGATACTGGGCATTACTGAACCCATTCCTCAAAGGGATTGGGATTCAGCTGAAGATCTGGAGCAGCACCGTCTAGGAACGGCTGCTAATCTAACATCAGACATGGGTCACAGTGTCTCTGACCTGCCTTAATCAGTGTGGAGATAAGACGATAAAATCGTTGGCGATAAAAGCGATCTGCATGAATAACAACGATCGGTGCTGATCCCGATTCTAGTCGCTGACGTGGCCGGTTTCACTGATTTAACCGTGACTGACCAGGCCCCTGGAAACTCAGCATCTGATGGAGCCGAGAAGGGATACAGAGGGGAACGACACACACAAAACTGAAGGGACTTCGCAGGTCCGGCAGCATCCGTGGTATAGAACAAACTTCGGTTTTCGGCCGAGACTTTTCCACAGGTCGAAGCAGTGCCCCAATTTACGACACGTCTCGGAGGCAAAGCAGGAACAACTTAGTAACCTGAGGCTGAGTGGCTCCGTTAATGGATTAATTCCACAGCGCAGTTCAATTTGATAACTCTCGTCAGCAGATCCGTGGACACTGGTTCTGGTGATCAGACCGAATTACTGACTAACAGGCTGTGAGATCCGACTGTGACAGATTCCACAGGGAGACATGAAACACAGAACCAGGGTTTCTCTCTTAACAATAACTCAGAAACAGAGAACATTACAATGTAAACCCATCCCAGTCCCAGCTTGCGGGACAGCTGCCTGTCCCCACACTGGGACAACTCCGAACAAGGTGTCATTGAAGGCAAGAACAACGTTCGAGTCGATCCCATGAGTTAGATGGGAGACAGGAGTTTAGTTCCGCTTGTCATTAAATATGAAAAATCAGAGTGTTGAACTGACAGGATCAATATCTCTGACGGATATTTCTACAATGATCATCAAGTTAGAAGCCTGTCAAATGATCATAAACAGATTCACATGGTTAGCACACAGAAATAACGAACATGAATTGCTCTGCTCACTCACCAGGAACTCCAATGACGGCGATGAACACGTACAATATTTTCTCCACATTAATGTACCTATCGAACATAGCAGGCATTTTCTCTGTCCAGTGACCTGTCCCCACTGTGCAACAGGCGATCTCTCGGAATGAAATGTTACGGCAGCACATGCCTGCGGTTTTTAATACCATTTAGCGGCTCCACAGGGACACATTTCAACAGATTTAAAAATAACTGTTTTAAAATTATTTACAAACCAATTATGTCAGGCAGGTGCAATCCCCGTGGTGACAGATTGCGATTAAATAATTAACTAGTGCAATGTTTGGACTGTCTGTGTGAATTAGTTTGTCCCAACAAAGGTGACTGAACCTTCAGTGGTTTCTTATCAATTCAATGTGCTCCCACTGTAAATATGTACTTCAGTGGAGCCAACTGAGACACACAGAATATTGAAGTAAATTATGCTCTTGTAGCTTGTAAAATTGTATTGAATCACCTACTGTTACCATTCTCCTCGAGAGTATAAACACTTGGATTAGTTTGTGTTTGGGGGACTATAACGAGGGGGTCACCAAGAAAAGATCTGCTTGTGATGGAGAATAAACACCTTCACATCCACAAAACACGCCAACATCTTCACTGACTTAGTCACAGTCAGAACATTTCGGTGCTCGTCCAGGACCCACCCTTTACCCTAATACATGGCCATAAAGTCTAGTAGGGGGTTGAGTATGTTTCAATCATATCTCCACGTATGTGTTAAAGAACACGGCGGAGCGCTGGAGAGGCGGATAAGAAAGTGCAGTTCCGTGTAGCGTGTTTCTGTGTCTCTGTGTGGATCGACCCATTGTCTCTGTCTGACCCTGCCTGACTATACACTTATCCATAGACCTCGAGTTCAATTTATTCCCTCGGTTCAGTCCCTTCCCATCTGTCTCCTCAAACTGCACATGCTCTCGAACTCTCATTTCAAACACTTCACAAAATGGCTGCCTGAACCGTAAAAATCAAGAGCAGAGGTCAAAATAGCAAGAGCAAACTTCAACGTTCAAAATGCATTTATTGATAAATTATCTGTAAGTATAACAAGTCTGATAGTCGTCAGCCCTCCAAATCCTCAGAACCCTGAAATGCATACACACCCCCAATGTGTGCTCTAAAACCACCGATCCCCAAAATCCGTATGCACCCTGAAATCCACCGACATTCCCAAACATCTGCACACACTCAAATTCGCAATTACACACAAATAAATGTGTGCCCTCAATCCGCATGCATCCCAATATTACCTAGAAAACACTCATTCCTGTCCACATTCCTAAATCCCTGTTCACCCACCATATTCTCCAAAGCACTCCTAAATCGGCACATATTATAAAATCCGTCTGCACCCCCGAATCCGTTGCGCACCTGAACCCACTGATTTTCCCGCATGCATATTAGATTATCCCAGCGCATGAATAATTTCAAATAGTTCACAAAAGGGTGGCTTACATTATACAAAAAGCAAGTTACAGAGATCAAAGTTCATATCGCGTTTATCTTTAAAAGAAACAACCGTGTGATTCGACAAATCTCCAAATCCAACAGCTCCTCAAAGTCAGTTTTCACGCCCGAATCCGCCAACACACCGAACTCTGCATATACAGTATCTGCAAATTCTTGTGCACCCATAAATCTCTGCTGACCGGCAGACCCTCATTCAACCCTCAAATCAGTGTGCACCCCCAAAGCAACTGAGACCCGGACTTGGCTCTGTTGTTCATTGCCATCTCTATGTCGTGTGAATTTCTCCGGGTCTGTTAAAAAAGAACCAAAAACACAGAGTGGATCTGTTCAGAGTCATGCTTACTGCGAGCTGTAATGAGAAGCATCTCCACTCTCCATGGCGAGAGATCGCTTCTGCTTTGCAGCTTACGAAGTTTGCTGTTCAATACAAATTGTCAGTCTGTGCTTTGGCTGTCATCTGTTCTGCCGGTGGCTGCTGCAGTGCATATCAACTTCCTCTCAGTAACACAGTGAACAGTGATCAATTACATGGTGCCTGTCAAGTACACACTCAGCATATAGCAAAGAACTGTGGGATCTTACAGGTTCCATTCTATTACATGACAAAGGTTCGAATATATTTCCACATTCCACATTCCGACCTTTGAGTCAGCAAAATCTTCTTTTCCTAGTCTGCATCAAAGGGTACCCATTTTCAATATCATCTCTTTAGTCCTACACAAAATTACAAGATAGTGGCTGTCAATATTATAACACCAGTAGTCTTTCCATAAAGCAGGGCAGCAGTCCACCATCCCAGACGGCCGACAGCTTCCTGGAGGTTGTAATGATGGAAATGGTCTCCTTCTTCCTTCAGCTTCTCGGTGCCCTCACGGATGTGAGCTGTTACGTGAAGTATATTCTCCTGATTCATCATGTGCGTACGTGCAACGGTCTTGGCCAATCAGGAAACACGTTGTCCCTTTCCCCGCGAAAACAAAGTCCAAGCCATTCGGATTTGCAATGCCACTTTACGAAACGTCACCGATTTCGCCAACAACTTAGATATTGCTTGTAGGGTTTGTTCGAGAGTATAAGTAATTTCATTTGCTAACTTTTCCAATGCTGCTGCCATGTTAATGAGCTCCGGAGCTGCCTTGCTGATCTCCTTGGCAAGTGTCACCTTCCCTGTGAGGTTAAGAATGCATTGAGTTCAGGAGCCGAGAGGTAACGGTACAGCTATATAGGACCCTGGGCAGACTCCACTTGGAGCGCTTTGCTCACCTCACCACAGGAATGATGTGGAAACTATAGAAAGGGTGCAGAGAAGATGCACAAGGATGTTGTCTTATTTGAGGAGCATGGCTTAGGGAATAGGTTGAGTGAACTTGGCTTTTTCTCCTTAGAGCGACGGAGGATGAGAGGTAACCTGATAGATGTGCATAATGTGATGAGAGACATTGATCGTGTGGATAGTCAGAGGCTTTTTCACAGGGCTGAAATGGCTAACAGGAGAGGCCATAGTTTTAAGGTGCTTGGAAGAAGGTGCAAAGGAGATGTCAGGGGTAAGTATTTTTTTTACGCCGAGTCTGGTGAGTACGTGGAATTAGCTGCCGGCGATGGAGGTGGAGACGGATACAATAGGGTCTTTTAAGAGACTCCTGGTTAGGTGCACGGAGCTAGAAAAATAGAGGACAATGGGTAACCGGGGTTAATTTCTAAAGTAATTACATGTTCGGTATTGCATTATCGGTCGAAGGGCCTATAATGTGCTGTAGGATTTCTATCTTTCTACGTTTCTATGAAGACAACACTAAGTCTTTTTAACCTTGGTTAACATTGTTGTGTTGGGACATATCATTCTCTACAGCTCTCGTTTTCAAATTTATATCTTCATCCAGACAAAGTGACATTCTGACTGTACTGATAAGGGAATGAAAGGGGTCTATGTTTCCAAGTCCCATCAGCCCTGTTGCTAGAAACCAAAGATATCCTGGCCTGAGGACCTGGACCAGTTAAAGTAACAGTTCATCCGTATTTCATTGAAGATCACAGTTAAACGGGACACATCCATTTCTACATGTGCCAGGACACCCATACAAACTCAGCAGCTTGAATGTTTGTGGCGACCACATCCGTCCGGGAAAGGACAAGAGCTAATCCAACCGACACCATTCGGTCTGTCAGTGGTTTTATGTTTTTCCCGTCGTCAAGCAGCTTCTTGCAGTGAGAGGCGTGAATCCACGACGGCCTTTCTCTCACCATGATTAGTGACCAGCAATACCGGAAATGGTACTTCAAACCGAGGCTCCAAACACATCTCCCTTTTAAATGTCCGCACCACCACGAAGCCACCGGCTCACTGTAGTGGCATTTGATGGTCTCTACAGTTTTCTGGGCCTCTCTTACCTGTTGATGATATTTAGTGATTTTTTGAAGGCGATACGATAATTGAACATGCTCTCATCCAAGTGGTGTACACGCACTTGTTTAATTCCTGATGGCGCATCAGACGGCAGTCCCGTTGTGATGTCATGTGGGGACAGCCCAGTGGTTCCATTGGCAGTGGCTTCTGTAGTCATCGGAACAAATTGCAGCTCCTATTTCCACTTTAGTCTCATTTCCTCACAAATCTTCCTAAGTATATTCTTAATGATTCCGTTCATATTTTCGACTCGTACCTCTGACTGTGGATGGGAGCTACAATGGAAATTTTGACCCGCTTGTTAGGCTTTGCATACAACTTCAATGACTTTACCAGTGAAATGAGTACCGTTGTCACTGGATAGTTTCCAGGGGATCCCAGATCGCGGGTTACTTCCCTTAACAAACATTTCGTCATTGTAGCTGCATCATTTTTTCTACAAACAAATGTTTCAGCCCATCGTGAGAACATATAAATAATGTTTAATACATTCTTACACCCGAGGTGGGTGATGTCATCAGGACCAACTGCGCAGGTCGCTTGCCTCTGACACCACAAGGGCGGGCCTAACAACACCTGCACAATCTAAAATCCATCGTCTATAATATCAGATATCATTCTTAGAAAGTGTTTCAGTTCTCTATGAGTCGTTCGCATCCGTCTTTAACAGAAGTCTTAATCAATGACCTCCTGTCCTGGAATAGGGTATGTCCTAGATTGTAGAAACTAATTTCTACTTTGATACTTTTTGAACTTTCATAGCTAGCTTATGTAAAAGATAGAGGGAGCCCTGATCACAAGTTTCCTTACTTGCGGTGGACAACAGGGCGTCATCTACGCACTGTATTAGAGTGGTGCCAACCAGAAAATTCTTTACCTTTTTTCTATTTGCAATTTACATGAAAAAACACTGATTCCATCAAAACTATTTTCCATGAAATCAGAAACTCGGAACAAATGTGTCAAAAGTCTTGAATATCTTTTCTGGTCTATAAAAGAAAAATATCTTGTTAGTTAAGCAACTTTTAGGATTGCTCTCAAGTTATTCCAATCTGAACAAAAATGCTAATTTCAATTTCCCAAACGTAACGGTACACCAATGAGTAGGTTTGTTTTTTCCTGAAATGTAGCCGTTTCATATGCGGAATACAGATGCACGGATTTCCATCTGCTAAAGCAGGATTTCACATTGCCAGTGTGCAATTCGGGTATCTTTAATATCAATTACATGGAAAGCAAATAAGGAAACACAACGAAACACACACACACACACACACACACACACACACACACACACACACACACACACACGACTGCACAGCAATCCATGTTTGTATCATTCTTTCATTCCTTCATTTTTTTTTATTTAATTGAATTTTTAAATGATTACAAGTGTAGAAAAAAAAGTATGTGACCCTTCCCCCCTCCCCTTAATCCCTCCCCCCTAACTTCCCTATATGAAAAAAATTAAGAAAGAAAGAAAAGAAAGAAAGAAAGAGTGCCTGGTTGTTGGAAGGTCTCCACATGCTCCATGGAGTTCTTAATAACTTTAGTATATGTATTTATTTCTTTCCCCAAGTAACCATTAATTTTCTCTTCAGAGCACCTATATATTTAATCCTGTCTTTTGTAAATAAGGGCCCCAGATTTTCAAAAATGTTTCATATTTATCTCTTAAGTTATAAGTAATTTTTTCTAATGGAATACAGCCATAGATTTCTTTTTTCCAACAATCTATACTTAAATATGTATCTGATTTCCAAGTAATTGCAATAGCCTTTTTAGCTACAGCCAGCGCAATTTTTATAAATTCTTTCTGATATTTATTAAGTTTGAGTTTCGATTTTGTCCCTTCAATATTACCTAGTAAAAGTAATATTGGATTATGAGGAAGTTTTATTCCCGTAATTTGTTCCAATAAAAGTCTTAAATTTGTCCAAAAAGGTTGAATTTTAGAACAAGACCATGTAGAATGTAAAAATGTACCAGTTTCTTGTTTACATCGGAAACACTGATCAGATAAACTTGGATTTAATTTATTTATTTTTTGTGGTGTAATATATAATTGATGTAAAAAGTTATATTGCACTAATCTTAACCGAACATTTATTGTATTTGTCATACTGTCAAGACACAGTCTTGACCAATTGGTTTCTTCAATTTTAATATTCAAATCACTTTCCCATTTTTGTCTTGACTTATGGACTCCTTGTTTAGTTGCCTGGTTTTGAATCAAATTATACATACAAGATATAAATTTTTTAATATTTCCTTTTTGAATTAAAATTTCTATTTCTTTAGATTTCGGCAATGACATTGTTTGACCTAGTTTTTCTCTTATATAAGCCCTTAATTGAAAGTAACAAAATAAAGTGTTATTTGATATTTTATATTTATTCTTTAGTTGATCAAATGACATTAATATACCTCCTTCAAAACAATCTCCTATATATTTAATCCCTTGTTGAAACCAATTATATAAAAGTTGATTGTCCATTGTAAAAGGAATAAGTCTATTTTGAATTAAAGATCTCTTTGCTAATAAAGATTTTTTTGTCTCATCATCAACATTTATCTTATTCCATAAATCAATCAAGTGTTTTAATATAGGAGATTCTTTCTTTTCCCGTATCCATTTAGATTCCCATTTATATATAAAATCTTCTGGTACGTTTTCTCCTATTTTGTCCAGTTCTATTCTAATCCATGCCGGTTTATCTTTCTCAAAAAAAGATGCAATAAATCTAAGTTGATTTGCTTTATAATAGTTCTTGAAATTTGGAAGTTGTAACCCTCCTAGATCAAATTTCCATGTCAATTTTTCTAACGATATTCTTGACATCTTACCTTTCCAAAGAAACTTCCTCACATATTTGTTTATCTCTTGAAAAAACTTCTGGGGTAATTGTATTGGTAATGATTGAAATAAATATTGTAGTCTAGGGAATATATTCATTTTTATAGTATTTACTCTACCTACTAATGTTATTGGTAATGCCATCCATTTATCAAGATCCTCCTGAATTTTTTTTAAAAGTGGTAAATAGTTTAATTTATATAAGTTTTTTGTGTCATTATCAATTCTTATACCTAAATATTTTATACCATTTGCCGGCCATCTAAATTGAGTTATTAATCGACATTGACTATAGTCTCCATTAGTAAGAGGTAAAATTTCGCTTTTATCCCAATTTACTTTATAACCTGATATTTCCCCATATTCTTCTAGTCTATAAGATAATTTACCCAATGAGTGTAATGGATCTGTTAAATAAAGTAAAACATCATCAGCAAATAAATTAATCTTATATTCTTCCTGATTAACTCTAAAACCCTTAATATCTGGGTCCATTCTAATTAATTCAGCTAATGGTTCTATTGCCAACACAAACAAAGCAGGTGATAATGGACAACCTTGCCTAGTTGATCTTGTTAACTGAAATGGTGTCGAAATTTGACCATTTGTCACTACTTTAGCTTTGGGATTAGTATTCAAGGTTTTAATCCATCTTATAAATGGTGTTCCTAATCCATATTTTTCCAATACCTTGAATAAAAAATCCCATTCCAATCTATCAAATGCTTTTTCTGCATCTAAAGCAACTGCCACACTCATTTCCTCCCTCTTTTGCGCTAAATGGATTATACTAATTAATCGGGTTACATTATCTGCCGATTGTCTATTTTTGATAAATCCTGTTTGATCCATATGCACTAATTTTGGTAAACATTTAGATAATCTATTAGATAAGATTTTTGCTATTATTTTATAATCAGTATTTAATAAAGAAATAGGTCTATATGATGCTGGTTTTAAAAGATCTCTATCTTTTTTTGGCAACACTATTAAAACAGCTGTTGAAAAAGATTCTGGAAGTCTATGTGTTCTTTCCGCTTGATGTATTAACTCCATAAAAGGAGAAATTAATAAATCTTTAAACTTTTTATAAAATTCAGGCGGAAAACCATCTTCTCCTGGGGATTTATTACTTTGAAGTGATCCTAGAGCTTCTTCAACTTCCTTCACTGTAAAAGGCATACCTAATCCCTTCTGTTCTTCCATATCTAATTTTGGAAGAGTTATTTGTGCTAAAAATCTTTCTATCTTAGCATCATCGTTTTTTGATTCTGATTTATACAACTCAGAATAAAAGTTCTTAAAAGCCTCATTAATTTCTAGAGGCTTATAAGTAACCTTATTCACTTTTGTTCGGATTGCATTTATTGTTTTGGAAACCTGATCTGTTTTTAATTGCCATGCAAGGACCTTATGTGATCTTTCACCTAGTTCATAATATCTCTGTTTAGTTCTCATAATTGCTTTTTCTGTTCGGTATGTCTGGAGTGTATTGTATTTTAACTTCTTATTGATAAGTTGTCTTCGTTTTTCTTCTGTCATATTTCTTTGAGATTCTTTTTCTAATTTTATAATCTCTTTTTCCAATTGATCTATTTCTATCATATATTCCTTCTTAATTTTAGAAGTATAACTTATTATCTGACCTCTCAAATATGCCTTCATTGTTTCCCACAGTATGAATTTATCATCAACTGAATGTAAATTTGTATCTAAAAAGAACTGAATCTGTTTTTTCATAAAATCACAAAAATCCTGTCGTTTTAGTAAAATTGAGTTAAATCTCCATCTATAAATTGATTCCTCTTTATCTATCATAATCATTGTCATTATTAAAGGAGAGTGTTCAGACAATATTCTTGCTTTATATTCCACATTTTTCACTCTATCTTGAATATTCGTTGATAATAAGAAAAAATCTATCCTTGAATATGTTTTATGTCTATTTGAATAAAATGAATAATCTCTTTCTTTTGGATTGATTCTTCTCCATATATCAATCAAATTTAGATCTTTCATCAATGATAGAGTTAGTTTTACTACTTTTGATTTTGTAGTAGCCTTTATTGATCTATCTAAAACTGAATCTAGACAAAAATTAAAATCTCCACCTATTAATATTTTATCATGTGCATTAGCCAAATTCAGAAAGACCTCCTGTATAAATTTTACATCGTTTTCATTTGGTGCATAAATATTCATAAGTGTCCATAGTTCTGAAAAAATTTGACAATGTATAATTAAATATCTTCCTGCCGAATCAATTAATACATTTTGTATTTTAATTGGTAAGTTTTTATTAACCAATATTGCAACTCCTCTCGCCTTTGAATTAAATGAAGCTGCAATAACATTTCCAACCCAGTCTCTTTTTAATTTCTGATGTTCTATGTCCGTTAAATGAGTATCTTGTAAGAAAGCTATGTCTATTTTCATTTTTTTAATATATGTTAAAATTCTTTTTCTTTTTACTGGTCCATTAAGCCCATTAACATTAAAACTTAAAAAATTCAATAAGTTAGTCATTATTTTTAATTATGTTACTCCAATCTATAATAATACCTAATCTTTCAACTTTCATGGTATCTTGGGAAATCCTTTTAGAAGTCTCCATGTTGCTATGTGTGTCCCCACCAATCATCCAGGCAAAAAAGTAAAAGAAAAATAGAGTATAAGGAAAAAAACAAAATACCCCCCTACTAATGTTGTGAAAGAAAAAAAACACAACATTACCCCCCTCTGTTGTACGGGTCATGGCAATCGCCATGATTACACACGTGAATCCCGTAGTAACCGATTCAAAGCTCCCCGTCCCCCCCGCAACGTAAAAAGTGTATATATAAGAAAAGAAAAAAAACATATTCTTCTCAATTAACATTTCTAAAATTTTAACTTTTCTCCCTTGTATCGTCCTTAAATGTCCATCAATTCCATTCGCTGTCTCTATCTTCGTCTTTAACCATTACATTTATAAGTCTCTACGTTTAATTAGCGAATAGATGGAAGTTTTTGTGCGAACACCTCCGCGTCTCGATAATCGGAAAAAAAAATTTTTCCCTCTTCCAAAAAAACTATCAGTGTTGCTGGGTGGCGCATTAAAAATTTATAACCTTTTTCCCATAAAATTTTTTTTGCTGAATTAAATTCTTTCTTTCTCTTCAAAAGGTTATAACTTATATCAGGATAAAAAAGAACTGGTTTCTCTGCTATCATCAATGGACCCTTTCTTCTTTTGGCACCTTGGGCAGCCGCCCTCAAAATCTTTTCTTTATCCTGGTATCTTAAACATCTTATCAAAATTGATCGCGGATTTTGTTCATCTTGAGATCTTGGTCTTAAAGCTCTGTGCGCCCTTTCAATCTCAATTGAAAATTCTTCCCCCATTTCCAATTTTTCAGGAATCCATTTTTGAAAAAATTTTATTGGGTCTTCTCCTTCGATACCTTCTTTAAGTCCAACAATTTTAATATTGTTGCGTCTATTAAAATTTTCAAGTTTATCCATTTTTTCCACGAGTTGTTTTCTTTCTGATGTCCAGGCAATATTATCTACTTCCATTTCCTTCATTCTTCCATCCATGTCTTCCATTTTCATTTCCAAATCTATAATTTTCTTTTCCATTTTTTCTTGTTTCTTTGTCATATTATCAAACATAGCCTCCATACTCATCATTTTTTCTTTCATTACTTTTTGGTTACTTTTAATTACTTTTAATGCATTTAATTTATGCATTATTTGCCTCAAAATCTTGTATATATTTTCAAAGGACTTCTCATCTCTGTCTTCACCTGGTTTTTCCAGAGAGTCTGATTCTCTCTCAGAGTCGCTGTCACTTTCAGTTGAAGTCACTGTTGGGATTTGTAGTTTTTGCTGTTCTCGTTCGCGCATGCTCACTCCTGTAAGCTTGCGCAGTTCTCGTTGATCTTTTCCTTTCGAAATGGCCGATGTTGCTGCAGTTTCCTGTTCCATTTCGCCAGTAGCGTGTTGTACCTGAGTCCGCGGTTCTTCGGTAGAAGTAGGCCTTGATTCTTTTCGAACTTCAGCTGTCTTCGCGGTAGTATTTTTCTTCGTCCTCTGTCTATGAGGCATAGCTTGAAACAATCCAGAGTAATTTATAAGTAACCTTATGAGAGCATTGGCTAATTTTTCTTCATTTAAGTATTGATTTATTGATTTTTTACGGGAGGGCTGGGTTCCAGCGTCTCGATCCTACGTCATCACGTGACGTCCCCCCCCCCATTCCTTCATTCATTTCATTTCATGTATTATCAGAATTTGTATGCAGTACACAACCCTGTGATTCTTCTTCTCCAGATAGCATCGAAACCAAGAAAAAGAACATCAACACGATCAACAACTCCTCTTCCGCACGAAATGCACAAAAACAAATAAAGACGCAACAGAATCATTGACCCCCACCCCCAGCTGTCTCGTGCCACAAAGATAATTGCAAAACTTAAAATAAACGGTCCGTTTTCACATATGTTACAAAGAAACAGGGACAGGGGCGTGAGGCCCCAACACAAAAATGCATTTTAATCACAAAAGTGGATTCAAGTCAGAATAACATATTTACTTTGATCAACTTATTTTTTGTCTTTCGAAGCCCAAGTCACATGTCTCCTGCCACGTCCTCACTTAGCATACAGCAAAGCACTCTGGGATAATGCAGGGTCTATTTATCATATTACATTATTAAACACATTAAAAAATATCAAAGTGTCGAATATATTTCAACGGTACTCCCACACTTATGGGTGTCACTTAAGTTCATTTAAAATAACCGTATCTTGTATTTCCCAAAGTGTTGCATTGAATGTAGCCATGTTTAGGGTGGTTCGAGACTCTCCTGCATTATGAACCACATATATATATATATATATATAACAATTAGAGCACGGAAATAGGCCATCTACTGGAAGCTCATTCACACAGCTTTACTCCTCTGAGTAAAGAAATTCCTCCTCGTGTTACCCTTAAACTTTTGTCCCCTAACTCTCAAATCATGTCCACTTGTTTGAATCTCCACTACGCTCAATGGAAGCAGCCTATCCACGTCAACTCGATCTATCCCTTCATTATTTTAAATACCTCTATCAAGTCCCCCCTCAACCTTTTATGCTCCAAAGAATAAAGACCTAACTTATTCAACCTTTCCCTGTAACTTAGGCGCTGAAACCCAGGTACATTCTAGTAAATCTTCTCTGTACTCTCTTCATTTTGTTGATATCTTTCCTATAATTCGGTGACCAGAACTGTACACAATAATCCAAATTCGGTCCTACCAATGCCTTGTACAATTTTAACATTACATCCCAACTCCTATACTCAATGCTCTGATTTATAAAGGCCAGAATACCATACTTACGCTCTGGTATCAATTGTTTGGTGAAAATAAAAGCATTCTTCAACACCCTATCCACATGAGATTCCACCTTCAGGGAACTATGCACCATTATTGCTAGATCACTCTGTTCTACTGCATTCCTCAATGAACTACCATTTACCATGTATGTCCTATTTGGATTATTCCTACCAAAATGTAGGACCTCACACTTATCAGAATTAAACTCCATCTGCCATCGTTCAGCCCACTCTTCTAACTGAAGGAAATCTCTCTGCAAGCTTTGAAAACATACTTCATTATCCACAACACCATCTACCTTAGTATCACCTGCAAAAGAAATTATGGGGCTGATTCCTACTTTAGTTTCAACAAGGGGTCCAGCTGCACCTTGCGGTGAACGCACAAGTAACTCTGCATTCTAGTCGTGGCTTTTCATCAGCACCATGGGAATTATATTGTAGTTGACCTTCTTGGGGCAATTGGCCATCGTGACACGCTGACAGGTCTAAACCCACCTGGGTGTGGGCAATCAACGCAAGATAAACTTTGTGTCCGGAATTGTATCATTTCTTTGGGGATCCAGTATTCATAACAGGGGGAAACTTAGATATTCCAACTGCGTGGTTGACTACACAGGCATTAGGCGGCGCAGTTGAGCACATCCTGATCGGCCAGCCCCACCCCCGTCTCCCTTCATTCTGCCACTGCTCACCTTGTTCTGTTATAGGGATCGTTTTAGAACCCCGTTTCCCCTTACCCTTCTCTGTACCTTTCTCCCTCAATCCCTTTTCCCTCATTCACATCATCCTTCTGAGATCCCATGCTTCAGCATGTGTGGGGTTTGAATGGATCAATCATTTCACACACCCTTCTGCTCTCCTCGGTACTGTGCGATACCAAGTTCCTCGGCCAGTTCCTACTCTGTCACCGAGTCAAATTCTGCGTATCCAAAGTAGGACGCAAAACACTGGAGAAAACCGGCCACAACCTCGTCACAGATATAGAAGGTTCCTTCCTTTCCACTGTCTGCAGTTATGCAAAACCTGCACTGTCACCTCTATTACTCCAGCAGCTTCTAATGGTGCCTTCTGTAAATCACCCCGTGTCCCCTGAGCGGGTGCCTGTTCCTCCGGCAGGGCTGAAGGGAAAGCTGAAGTTAGACAGAGAAGGGTTAGCTTAACTTCCTCTGTTTCATATAAACCGTGAGTTATCCTGTCTGCTGAATGCACTGGGAAAGTTTCCGAGAATTATCTCTCATTCACAGCTCCAGCACTCAATTGGGCCACGTCAAAAGGGACGGAATACCGTGTCACACACGCCCCACACCCCCGGCTCTGGTGTGTCCTGCAGTCCCTCCATTACTACAGGCGCCATTGGGACACTGAGTGTTGAAGGTTCCACCCACTCTCGGAAAAACCTGCTGGGAGGCGGGCCACTTCCCCAATAATCCTGTTTTTACACTGTTAGTCCCGGAGTGCAGGGACAAAGGATGGCAGACGTGGCTGTTCCTCATGGAGATCGACTGTAGTGGGTTCCCGGCACGGTCAGCATGGAGGTTGCTGTCTGTGCTGGGCCTTGATGAAAAGAGCAAGAAGCAAGCAGCTGGCAGGATGGGGGAGGAAGCAGAAAGAGCCCATGACTGGGTATGGAGCTGGAGAGTGGGGTTGAGCTGGAGGTCAGGAACAGATGGGCAGTGACTTGGCCCTCACTTCGGATCCACCAGCTGGACAGTGTAGTGGTTACGGGTTGAAACACTCTGTGAAGGTTCGGCACTACCTCTCCATATCTGCCCCTGGACAAAGGCTACGATTACCTCATCAGGTGACTGAAGAGAGCAACCCGGTGTGTGACACAAGCGTCGCTTCATACGCTAAATCACCCCAATCTGCATCACCATCATCGTCCGTCCTCGCACATATCACTCCTCTCCGAGCTGAGAGTTCACTTTGCAGATTTTCCATCTGCTTTAAACACTTGCGATCAGCGCAGCCTTTCCTCTCAGCTGACTTTTCCTTTCTCTAATTCTGTATTCGCCTGTTTATACTCCTCTTCAGTTTTCTCATGTTCTCTTGTTAACACTTCACACTGAGCCTGAAACTGACTCATGTGGATCAAATTCCCCTGAACCTGCTCCGTCACAATTTCATTTTTCCCCTCTCTCTAATTCTCACAACTCTCACAATTCCTCCGCCAGTTCCAGTTTTTTCTCTCTTCACTTCAATTAGATCATCCACCATACATACCATTATAACAATTTTAATCCCTTGTAATTTCTTTGATTTATTTTTACTGTTTTCCACAATTCTTCCTCCAGAGACCCTGATCCTTGACTCTCGCACTTTCCTAACCACTCCTCATAATCTGACCATTTCCTTCATAATTAACCATGAAAGTAATCTCTGAAATCCTCTGAATCCCTGGGTTCTTCATGCCCTTTCCCTTTGACATTTTAATATCCTAACCTACAGTGTGGTTCAACTCGAAACCAGCGTCCCAGACCACTTTTCTTTCTTTTCGATTCCATACACAGATTTCCATTGGATGTAGTCCAAAGGCTACACAACTTCATGCCGAAGGTGACTTCTTTTGTTCTCTTCAGCTCTGGTGCAGACACTCGGCAGAAATAACGAGATTCCTTCTGCAAACCTGCCACTGTACATAATACACACCTTATCTCAGAGTGACTTCGGGTTCCGAGATAACGAGATTCCTTCTGCAGACCTAACACTGTACATAATACACACCTCATCTCAGAGTGACTTCAGGTTCAGAGATAACGAGATTCCTTCTGCTGACCTGCCACTGTACATAATACACACCTTATCTCAGAGTGACTTCAGGTTCAGAGATAACGAGATTCCTTCTGCAAACCTGACAATGTACATAATACATGGTTTATGTGAGAGTGATTTCAGGCTTAGAATGGGAATACCAGAAACTTCTTGTGTTCAGTTGATCTGATTAGGTTATCCCATAGCAATCAGTCCACAAAATGGGGGTTACAGAGCAGCTTCACAAAATGGCAGCCTCTATTCCTTCGACCACATGGCAAAAACACAGACAATTGATCACTCTACTTCCACTGTTATTGACCCATTCACGTTTGATTTTTTTTTTTTTGCAGATGTTAATTCCTTCCTGACCCACAGTGATGTGTTTTAGTGCAGAGCAGTTGGGATGCTCCTCCTGTCAGATGTGGGAATTCTGGATATCTAACAGTTTCCCTCATGATTATTTGCATGACGCGAACCCAATCACAGCGCCTGAGGACTGGTTCAGGGAGTTGGATGTACTCAGGATCATTCGGGAGCCTGAGGATACTGTCAATGAAACATCTGAAGAGATGGCCACACCCAGAGTACAAGCTTCGGATAGGAGAAGCGTGACCACCAGCAGAGGTAAGGGTCATTAGGAAGACCAGTAGGTCATTAGGATGCCCAAATTACTGAATCCGAAATTCATAAAGCTATTTTTTCAATGCAATCTGGTAAGGTTCCTGGACTTAATGATTATCCAGTAGAATATTATTTAAAAAAATGGAAAATTGCTTTCTCCATATATGTTGGAGATGCTTAAAGATTCTTTTGTGAAAAGTGATTTACCCTCTACTTTTTAAGAGGCTTCTATTTCTTGAATCCTCAAAAAGGATAAAGATCCGACTGACTGTGCCTCATACAGACCTATTTCATTACTGAATGTTGATGCTAAGATTCTGTCAAAGATAATGACCAATCGGTTGGAGAGTTTTTTTGGGGGGTAAAATCATTTTTAAAGATCAAACAGGCTTCATAAAGGGTCGTTATTCTTTTTCAAATGTTCGGAGACTGTTTAACATTATATATTCGCCCGCTTCTAAAACTCCACAAATGCGTTGTATCCCTGGATGCTGAAAAAGAATTTGATCGAGTTGAATGGAAATATTTACTTAATATCTTAGAAACATTTGGTTTTGGTATTCATTTTAATAATTGAATTAAAATTATATATAAAGATCCTATTGCCGCTGTTGTCACTAATAACTATAGGTCTTTTTTTCAGCTATGAGGGGATTTTGATGGGATTGGTTCTATTATTCTATCTTTTATTTGGGATAATAAAAGACCAAGAATTATTAAATGTCATTTACAAAAGTTGAAAAAGGACGGAGATCTCGCTTTGCCTAATCTAAGAATTTATTATTGGGCTGTTAATTTGCGATATATGTACTTTTGCTTATATTAGGGTGATAGGAATGTTCGGCCAATTTGGGTAAACCTGGAACTGAGAGCTGTGAAACAATTTTATTTAACTCCGTTGTTAGGAGTTGCTCTACCTATACAATTGGCTAAAGTTGCTAATTTAAACCTATATCCTGTGGTTAAGCACTCTTTGCAAATTTGGCTCCAGTTCCACAATTTTTTTAATCTCAAAAAATTTAAACTTTGTAGTATAATTTATCGTAATCACTTTTTTAAAACTTCCTGGAGCGATCCAATTTTTTTTTTACTTTGGAAAAATAAAGGTATTACTTCTTTTCTAGATTTATTTAAAGAAGTCAGAATGATGTCTTTTGAACAATTAGTCGATAAATATTCTCTCTCATATTCATACTTTTTGCAATACCTTCAAGTTAGATATTGTTTCAAAAATATTTAAGTAATTTTCCTTACATATTGGAGACTGACTTATTAGAGACTATTATGAATAAGAACCCTTCGATGAAAGGTTCTATTGGAAGAATTTATAATTTATTATTACAATGTGATAAGCGTCCTTTACTTCAGATTAAACAAGATTGGGAGAAGGAACTCCGTTTGACGTTCATATGGGAGGATTGGACACGGATTCTGAAGCTGGTTAACTCTTCTTCGATCTGTGCTAGTCATTCACTGATTCAAATTAAAATTGTACATCGTTACCATTTGTCGAAGGAGAGACTTTCTATAATATTTCCCAATTTTGACAAGTATTGTGATAGATGTAAAACTGAGATAGCTACACTGACACATATGTTCTGGTCATGTTCTATATTAAAATAGTTTTGGAAGTCAGTCTTTTTGACAATTTCTAAAGCACTCAGAATCAACTTACAACCTAATAAATTGACTGTGCTTTTTGGAATAATTCCTCAAAATATCCATGGTATTTCTGTGCCTGACCAACATGTTATTGTGTCTGTTACATTGATAGCTAGGAGGGTCATCTTGTTGAAATGGAAGGACATATCAGCTCTTACTTTGTCACAATGGTTCTCTCAAGTGATGTTGTGTCTTAGTTTGGAGAAAATTAGAAGTTGAACCTTTGAACCTTTATTTGATTTTGAGAAAAGATGGGGCTCATTTGCTCGTTATTATCATTTCAGTTGACTGATAGATTTCCTCCACTATCTAAGTGTCATTGCTTTTTGATATATCTTTCTTTCTTGTTGGCGGTTTGATGTTTATTTTTAGAAGCTTTCTGTATGACGCCTGGCTCCGGGGTTGTACCCCCAATGAGTTTCTTTTTTCTCTCACTTTTCTTGCTTAGTAGGATTTTTTAATTCACAAAAATGTTCAATCTTTAAGACAATTTGTTTTGAGGCATTGTGAGTGTTGTTACTTTAATGTACCTGTTATTTTTGAAGAAGAAGAAGAAGAAGAAGAAGAAGAAGAAGAAGAAGAAGAAGAAGAAGAAGAAGAAGAAGAAGAAGAAGAAGAAGAAGAAGAAGAAGAAGAAGAAGAAGAAGAAGATTTGAAAAGAAACATCTGAAGAGGTGGCCACACCCAGAGTACAAGCTTCGGATAGGAGATGCGTGACCGCCAGCAGAGGTAAGGGTCATTAGGAAGACAGTGCAGGGCTGTCCTGTGGGCATTCTCCTCAGCAGAACACCTTGTTGGATACTGCTGGGTGGGTGGTGGTTGACCCATTGGGGCATGGCAGCAACAGAAAGGCCGGAGGCACTGTCGGCTCTGATGCTCAATAGGGAAGTGTAAATTCAGGCTTTGCAGTAGTTATAGGAGATGACAGTCAGGGGACAGAAAGGAGATTCTGTCAATGTGATTAGAATTTAAATAGGAACTGATTTCTGTGTCACAGATCCAAACCATTAAACTCCCATTAAACGGGAAAATTAGCTGAGGAATACCTCCCACGCCCAGTGACCAGAGTGCAGAACTGGGTTTGATAAACAGCAGCAATAATTACCGAGTTCAGCACCAACAGCCACTTTTGAACTTGATTCAGTAACTGTGATGGTGAAATATGCAGCCTGTAGCCTGTAGCCTATTTAAGCAGTTTCCCCAGTGTGAACTCGGTAGTGTGTCAAAAGGTGGGATGACTGAGAGAATCTTTTCACACATTGGGAGCAGGAGAATGGCTTCTCCCCAGTGTGGACCCGTCGGTGTGTCTGTAAGTCGGATGACTGACTGAATCTCTTTCCACATTCAGAGCAGGTGTACGGCCTCTCCCCAGTGTGAATTTAGATAGATAGATAGATACTTTATTCATCCCCATGGGGAAATTCAACATTTCTTCCAATGTCCCATTACACTTGTTGTAGCAAAAACTCATTACATACAATACTTAACTCAGTAATAATATGATATGCATCTAAATCACTAACTCAAAAAGCATTAATAATAGCTTTAAAAAAAAAAGTTCTTAAGTCCTGACAATTGAATTGTAAAGCCTAATGGCATTGGGGAGTATTGACCTCTTCATCCTGTCTGAGGAGCATTGCATCGACAGTAACCTGTCGCTGAAACTGCTTCTCTGTCTCTGGATGGTGCTATGTAGAGGATGTTCAGGGTTTTCCATAATTGACCGTAGCCTACTCAGCGCCCTTCGCTCAGCTACCGATGTTAAACTCTCCAGTACTTTGCCCACGACAGAGCCCGCCTTCCTTATCAGCTTATTAAGACGTGAGGCGTCCTTCTTCTTAATGCTTCCTCCCCAACACGCCACCACAAAGAAGAGGGCGCTCTCAACAACTGACCTATAGAACATCTTCAGCATCTCACTGCAGACATTGAATGACGCCAACCTTCTAAGGAAGTACAGTCGACTCTGTGCCTTCCTGCACAAGGCATCTGTGTTGGCATCATGCTGATATGCTGATGTATCATCAGTTGAGATGACTGAGTAAATCCCCTTCCACAGTCTGAGCAGGGGAACGGTCTCTCCCCAGTGTGAACTCGTTGATGCACCTTCAGTAGATATGACCGAATAAACCCTTTCCCACAGTCTGAGCAAATGAACGGCCTCTCCCCAGTGTGGACTCGCTGGTGCACCTGTAGGTCAGGTAAATGAATGAATCTCTTCCCACATTCAGAGCCGGAAAATGGCCTCTCCCCAGTGTGAATTCGCTGATGTGCCATCACTTGAGATGACCAAGTAAATGCCTTCCCACAGTCTGAACAGGTGAACGGCCTCTCTCCAGTGTGAACTCGCCGGTGGGCCTGTAGCCTGGATGAGTCAGTGAATTTCTTCCCACAGTCTGAGCACGTGAATGGTCTCTCCCCATTGTGAATTCTCTGATGTACTTTCAGCTGAGATGACCGAATAAACCCTTTCCCACAGTCTGAACAGGTGAACGGTCTCTCCCCAGTGTGAGTTCGCTGATGTATCTTCAGTTCAGATGACCAAGTGAATCCCTTTCCACAGTCTGAGCAGGTGAATGGCTTCTCCCCAGTGTGAACTGACCGGTGTCTCTGCAGTTGCGATGACTGAGTGAATCCCTTCCCACAGTCTGAGCAGGTGAACGGCTTCTCACCAATGTGAACTCGCTGGTGTACATGCAGGTCAGATGAGTGAGTGAAGATTCACACACTTCCCACACTTCTCTGTCAATTCATAAGTCAAATGTCAGATGTAGTAAACCCCTTGCACAATCAATGCAGTTGAAGAACTGATGTCCAGTGAACAAATGCTGGTGTGTTCTCAGCTCCCCGGTTCCAGTGGATTTCAGTGAGTTACAACAGAAAACTTCATTTCAGACACAAAGCACTTATCCAGCTGTGATGAAATAATTCTTCATATCCAAGGATCAACAGTGATACTTGGTTAAATATCTAGTAACTCCTCAAATATCTGGGCAGAGACAGCAAACTGATATGTTGTTCTGTTCAAAATTCCTGTACACAATTTTTGCCATTTATAACCTGTAAAAAAGATTTACAAAAGACATCAATGAATGAAAGTCATCATTCAGAGAAGTGTATGGTCATCCACTTTGTTAGAAGCAATGAGAGTGCAGACTATTTTCTCAATGGAGAGGAAATAATGTTGAAGAGTACGAGAATATAAAAGCAAGGATGTGTTGTTGAGTATTTATAAAGTGTGGCCTCACTTGGACTGTTGAGAGCAGATTCAGGCCCCTTAAGTAGAACAGATGTGCTTACATTGTAGAGCGTTCAAAGGAAGTTTACAAAAATATTTCTGTAATTATAAGGTTTGTCAGATGAAGAGCATTTGATGTTTCAGGGCCTCTACTCACTGGAGTTCAGAATAATGAAGGGGCCCTCATTGAAATCTATCGAACATTGAAAAGTGGAGAGTATGTTTATTTGAGTGGGGGAGTCTGAGACCAGAGGTCACAGCCTCAAAATCGAGCTTTGTTCTTTCAGAATGGAGATGAGGAGGAATTTCTTTAACTGGAGTGTGGTGAATCTGTGGGATTTGCTGCTATGAGTTGCTCTGGAGGCCAAGTAATTGGGTATATTTTAGGGAAGAGGGTGATGGATTCTTGATTAGTCAGGGTAGGAAGGGATATGGGGAGAAGGCAGGAGAGTGGGGCTGAGAGGGAAATGGATCAGCTGTAATGAAGTGGTGGAGCAGACTCGATGGGCCAAACGACCTCATCCTGCTCCTGTATCTGATTAATTTTCACAGACGATATATTATGAGATAATTTTAGTCTCCTTTCTGATCTCTGACATCACACTGTTACAGCGAGGATCAACCCAAGTTGGGGGAAGAACTCAGCTTCTAACTGTTCATGGTGCCGGCAACTGGTCTGTCCATCTAATTCCCCGACAGTTTTCCTGTCTGTGTGAGAATGGGACATTCAATCTGTGACTTGGCCCAGTCTGATTCCTTCCATTAGTATTATTCTCTGTCCCATATTATTCTGAGCTGCGCAGTAACTGAAATCCTCCCACACAGAGAGCCTTTGTTACTGCACAGCTGGTATTTTGTTTGTGCCGTGCTGTTTTCAGGCTGTGTTAACATTTAACCTTCAGACAAATGGTCGGTCCATACGATGTGAGAAAGATAAATTAGAGAAATCATTGTTATTAGTTCAAGTTCTGGTCATGTACGACAGCCCTACAAAGAGCATGTGATGTTACACGGCAAACCCTGGAGAGTTTCAAATTACTCTGCCCCTCCGCACAGGTGATTGACGGTGGAGAGCCCATCAGAGGCAATGCCAATGAACATGATGGGGAGGGCAGTCCTCGTTCACATTGGAGTGTGGCATATTTGTGATGAGAACGCTACAGGTCACTTGGTACCCAGGCCAAAGGTAATTGGTATCATTATGTACCCAAAGCGAATGGTACTAAACATGTTCTCACAGGTGGAAAGGTCCAGATTTAGATGGAACAAAGGTGATTCCCACAAGGACTAAAACTGATGTAAGGATTTTGTTTCCTTCTTTTCATGCAGTAAAAATTGACATTTTCATTGACTGGAAGGTCAGCTCCTCAGTGTTCAGTGGTGCCCGAGTGATCCATCTACTCCCCTTCCCTTCCCTTGCGATTCTAAATACGGCCTACGGACTAACGGGGAAAACGCTGGCCCTGTCATCTATGGCTGCTTCTTTACCCAGAAACCACCACGAAAAAGAGACCCATCTATCCGCCGCGGCTCCAGCTCCTTCGTTCCTCAGCAGAAAGTTCCCTGGAGCCCTCGTAGAGAGAGAGGGAAAGGACTTCGACTGTCCCGGGGTGCGGACGAAAAGTGTGGCCGGTCGCGGTTCGGACGCCGGTACTGATAATAATCCGCCCAAATCCCCGCTCCTACCATCCGGCGAATCTCCGAGCCTTTTGTCCACCGTGCGCACGCGCGAAAATCCCCGCGACCCATACGCATGCGCATGTGATCACCTGGTCACGGACGACGATTTCTGGAACTAACAGGAGAAAGTCTGCAAATGCTGGAAATCCAAAGCGACTCACACAAAACGCTGCAGGAACTCAGCACCTCAGGCAGCATCCATAGAAAATTATAAACAGACGGCGTTTTTTGGCCGAGAGCCTTCTGCAGGGCTGAGAAGCACGGGGGAAGATGCCAGAATAAATTGTGGTGGGGGAGGGGTAGAGGCCAGCTGGAAGCTGATTCCGGGTGGGTGGGAAAGGGTGGGCTGGAGAATAAAGAATCTGATAGGAGAGGAGAGTGGACCAGAGAGGGCAGGAGGAGGGTCCCGGGAGGAGTGTAGGCAGGTGAGAAGAAGTACAAGGTCAGAGTCGGGCATAGAGGAGGGTGACGGTAATTTGTTCTCCTGAGTGGAAATCGATGTTCATGCCATCAGATTGGAGGGTATATAATGTGACGGAATATAATGTGTTGCTCCTCCACCCCGGGGGGGGGGGGACTGGGAGCTCATCTTGGCACAAGAGGAATCCATGGATCGACACGGCGGAACAGGACTGGGAATGAAGAATTAAAATGATTGCTGACTGGTAAGTCACACTTGTGGAGGATGGTGCGAAGTTGCTCCTAATTGATGACTGCACCCTCAGGGTGGCGGAGCAACAACTTATATTCTGCCGTGGTGCCTTCAAACGAGATGAACGAGTGTACCAGTCTTGTCTGTTTGAATCCAGAGCCCAAGAAAAGCTCTCTTTCGTGTCTCAGTCGTCTTTGACCCCCTGAAGAACTGTTTCTGAGTGACAGCTAAGATCCACCTGCAATTCCTCGGCCCACTTTCCCAACTGGTCTCGATCCCACTGTAACCTTAGACAACCCTCACTTTCTCCACACACCGGTTTTGGTGACATCCACAACCTCACTAATTGTTTGATCTGCATTCTCCAAATAATTAACACACATCATTGTCCAGTTGTAAGCGGGTGAATTTACTTTCTCTTTCATCTCCCCGGGGGACGAGACTGGCTGGAACCGGGGGGGGGGGGGAGCAGGTAAACACGGGCTTTCAGTGTCTGAGTCGGTGAGGAAGCCGTGAGTGGCCAGTCCACAAGACAAGACAGCAGATCCCTTCGGCAATCAAACCGATCCTCATCAGGCCTGTCCCTCTGTGTCCAATTCCCCTCTCAGTGCGAACTCAATCGCCACTGCCACTCCTTCAATGGGGCGACTGAGTCGTGCAGACGGTGTGAAACCACCTCATTTGCCTCGGGACCATTTCCATTCCACCCATCCTGATGTTTTTACATCGTGGTTTATTTCTGATTTTAAAAATTGTCATTTCTGTGTACTGATGTCTGTTTGTTATCCTGACCAGTTCTGCCTGAAGTTGTTTGGCCTGATTGTTTCTTGGTGAAATTTGATAATGGCTTCTCCCTGGGTTTGGACCTTCAAGTCCGTATCTGAACAGGAACCGTCCCTGCTCCCAGTCCAGGCTCAGCTGAGAATGACTGTACTGGCACTGACAGGGCCCAGTCCCTGACCTCCCAGACTGCACAGTCGGGTAAACCCCGTTACAACTGGTACCAGGACCTCCCTGAATAAAGGACGAGCCCTTGTCTGACATCTACTGGCTCTGAGATATCTCTGCCCACCCGTACAAGTACAACACTGCCCCCCCCCAAGTGCCGACACATACCGTCAGTGTGTCCATCACCAGGGGCACACATCATGTTCTCTGGTGGCACCAAACCAGCCCGAAGACCCCGGTCTCCGGTTGGCAGCAGCTCATTTGAGGGACCCGCCATTTGGGCACCACCCCATTCGCGGGCAGAAGTTTTGTGGGTGGGTGAAGCTCATTTCACATTCCAGTGACCCTCTGAGTGAAGAGGTATCCCCTCATGTGCCCCATAAGCTCCCCACCTTTCACCCGTAACCCCCTGTCAAGTATCTCTCTGCTGAGACTCTCAGAACACAATCCCAACACTGAGTGTTTCTTCATCAAGCAGCTTTATTCTTTATTACCTGCAGAGGGTACGTTCACCTCCATTCTCACCAGGGAAGGGGGGGGGGGAGGTACTTCAAACACAGCGTTTACAAAATATTCCTTCTGTACATAAGAACGAGACGAGGTTACTGTTTCCAGCGAGCTCCATGTTCCCGATACATTAGTTGTTGCTGCCATCTCTGGTTGAGTCGTCTCCCCTACTTCCTCATTTCTGCACAGCGTTCAGTGTTTGCAGTCACGAGTTCCTTTAGTAAGCACATTTCTTGTCGTTTCCTCCGGCGACTTTAGTCACCTACATATATTGCATTTACTAGCTCAGCACTCCGGGGTTTGTACAGCTCCATTTTGTCTCATCAGATACTCACAATAAAATGCAAAGTTCAGTACATATTTCCCATTCCCTCCTCTCTTCTCTCCTCATTTCTCCATGACAACAGACATCCAATATTATCAGGACTTACGAAGTGAATGATGTCTTTATGGCGATAATGCTTCAGATCTCAGGGCTTTCTTTCCCCTTTGAGGACCCGGAATCCTGATATCCCCTCCTTTTCTGGTTCACGACTGAGCACAAAAATCGTAATCAGATTGTTGGTATTATTATTGCTCCAATGGTTATTCCATCATGTAAACCAGTATCCCACCATCCTCCCAGAGTTCCAAATAGCCACCAGCTTCCTGACGGGTTATCATTGTGGAACTGTACAATGTAAACCAGTATTCCACCATCCTCCCAGAGTCCCAAATGGCCACCGGCTTCCTGACGGGTTATCATTGTGGAACTGTACAATGTAAACCAGTATCCCACCATCCTCCCAGAGTCCCAAATGGCCACGGGATTCCTGAGGGGTTATCATTGTGGAACTGTACAATGTCAACCAGTATCCCACCATCCTCCCAGAGTCCCAAATGGCCACAGGATTCCTGAGGGGTTATCATTGTGGAACTGTACAATGTAAACCAGTATCCCACCATACTCCCAGAGTTCCAAATGGCCACCGGCTTCCTGACGGGTTATCATTGTGGAACTGTACAATGTAAACCAGTATCCCACCATCCTCCCAGAGTTCCAAATGGCCACCAGCTTCCTGAGGGGTTATCATTCTGGAGCTGTACAATGTAAACCAGTATCCCACCATCCTCCCAGAGTCCCAAATGGCTACCGGCTTCCTGAGGGGTTATCATTGTGGAACTGTACAATGTAAACCAGTATCCCACCATCCTCCCAGAGTCCCAAATGGCCACCGGCTTCCTGAGGGGTTATCACTATGGAACTGTACAATGTAAACCAGTATCCCACCATCCTCCCAGAGTCCCAAATGGCCACGGGATTCCTGAAGGGTTTTCATTGTGGATCTGTACAATGTAAACCAGTATCCCACCATCCTCCCAGAGTCCCAAATGGCCACCGGCTTCCTGAGGGGTTATCATTGTGAAACTGTACAATGTAAACCAGTATCCCACCATCCTCCCAGAGTCCCAAATGGCCACGGGATTCCTGAGGGGTTATCATTGTGGAACTGTACAATGTAAACCAGTATCCCACCATCCTCCCAGAGTCCCAAATGGCCACGGGATTCCTGAGGGGTTATCATTGTGGAACTGTACAATGTAAACCAGTATCCCACCATCCTCCCAGAGTCCAAATGGCCACCAGCTTCTTAAGGGTTAATAATGGTGGATCTGCTCCCCCCCTTCTCTGATTCTATCTGCTGCCTCTCAAATATTATCCATCACGTGAGTTATATTTTTAGATTTGTCTGGTACGTTGCTGCAACATTCTTGTCCAATTAAAGCATGCGTACCCCACTTTTTAGGTGATCTAAAGTCTAGGGCCATTTGGATCTGCAGAGGTACATTTTGAACTGCCAGTAACTCTGCCAATATTTCAGAAGTTGCCTGTTGTGCCTCATCAAGGAAGTCAGCCTTGCTGTTTGGCAGTTTCCCAAGGGCGAAGTCATGTTACTCAATTCCGAGTCACTTTTCCCATCCCATATTGGTGTGGATCTTTCAGATACATAAAGTGTACAAGAGAGGTGAGAGTTGATATCGGACAGCTGGAAAAAGATGCTGGAGAGGCAGTGACGGGAGACAAAGAAATGGCAGACAGACTGAATAAGTATGTTGTGTCTGTCTTCACTGAGGAAGACACCAGCATAATGGTGGAACTTCCAGGTGTCAGGAGTCAGAAGTGTGCAAAGTTACCAGAACCAGAGTGAAGGTTCTTGAGAAACTGAAAGTTCAAGTTAGATAAGTCACGTGACCCAGATGGTGTACACCCCAGCGTTCTGAAAGAGGTGGCTAAAAAGATTGTGGACCCATTAGTAAGGAACATTCACGAATCACAAGATTCTGGAATGGTTCAGCAAGAATGGAAAATTGCAAATGTCACTCCACTCTTCAAGAAGGGAGAGAGGCAGAAGAAAGGAAACTATAGGCCAGTTAATCTGTCCTCAGTGATTGGAAAGATGTTACAGATGATTATTAATGATGAGGTCTGCGAGTACCGTGTCACAAGATAAAATAGGCCATAGTCAGCATGGTTTCCTGAAGGGAAAATCTTGCCTGACAAACCTGTTGAAATTATTTTAAGAAATAACAAGCAGGACAGACAAAGTAGAATCAATTGATGTTGTTCACCTGGATTTTGAGAGGGCTTCTGACATGATGCCACACATGAAGCTGCTTCAACAACCCACGAGCCCATGGTATTACCGGAAAGATTCCAGCATGGACAAAGCCGTGGCTGATTGAGAGGAAGCAAAGAGTGGGTATAAAGGGAGCCTCTTGACGAGTGGGTTCCACAGTCGTCTGTGTTGGGACTGATACTCTTTATGTTAAATGTCAGTGATGTGCATGATGAAATTGATTACCTTGCTGCAATGTTTTCAGACAATTTGAAGATGGTTGACGGTCAGGTCGTTTGAGGAAATAGAGAGGCTGTGGAAGGTCTTCAACAGATGTGGAGAATTGACAAAGAAGTAGGAGATCGAATATAGTACCAGCAGAGGGTATCACCATGCACTTTGGCAGAAGAAATGGAAGGGCTGACTATTTTCTAAATAGTCCCTAAAGGTCAATTTGCAGATTGAGTCTGTGGTGAAGAAGGCAAATGTAATGTCAGCATTCATTTCAAGAGGAATAGAATATAAACGCAGGGATGTAATGTTGAAAATTTTGTAAGCACTGATGAGGCCTCACTGGGAGTACTGTGAGTAGTTTTGGACCCCTTATCTTAGAAAAAGATGTGCTGAAACTGGAGAGTATCCAAAAGAGGTTCATGTAAATGATTCCCAAATTCAATATGTTGTCATATGAAGAGTATTTGATGGCTCTGGGTCTGTATTGAGTGGAATTCAAAAGAATGAGAGGAGACCTAATTGAAATATATCAAATGGTGAAAGGATTAATAGAGTGGATACGGAGAGGATGTTTCCTATTTTGGGAGAGTCTAAGACCAAAGGACACAGCCTCAGAATAGAGAGGTGTCTTTAGAATGGAGATGAGGAGGGATTTCTTTAGCCAGAGAGTAATGAATCTATGGACTCTATGGACAGTGAATCATTGGCAGCTGTGGAGGCCAAATCTTCATGTACATTTCAGGCAAAGGTTGATAGTTTCTTGATTGGTCAGGGCATGATGGGCTACCAGGAGAATGCAGGAGATTGGGGCCAAGAGGAAAATTGGATCAGCTAAAATGAAATGGCGGAGCAGACTCGATGGGCCAAATGGCCTAATTCTGCTCCTTTATCTTATGGTCTTGTGGCAACCTCTCATTTAACGTCAGCAAGAGCCAGAAGCTGATTATTGACTTCAGGAGGAGGAAACAGGAGATCCGTGAGCCAGTCCTCATCAGAGATCAAAGGCGGAGAGGGTCAGCAACCTTAAATTCCTCAATGTCATCACTTTCCAGGATCTGTCTTGAGCCCAGCATGGAAGTGCAATTACGAAGAAAGCACAGCAACATCTCCATTTCCTTAGAAGCCTGCAAAGATTCAGCATGACATCTAAAAGCTTGCCAAACTTCTATAGATGTGAGTGGAGAATATGTTCAGTGGTTACATCATGGCCTGGTATGGAAACAACAAAGTCCTTGAAAGGAAAATCCTAGAGAAAGTAGTGGATATGGCCCAGTACATCACGGGTAAAAACCTCCCCACCACTGCGCACATTTCTCTGGTGCGCTGTCATAGGAAAGCTACATCTATCATCAAGGAACCCACCAAGTGGCACATGATCTCTTCTCACTGATGCCATCAGGAAGAAAGTGCAGGAGTCTCAGAACCAACACCACCAGGTTCAGGAACTGTTATCACCCTTCAATCATCAAGTTCTTCAACCAGAGAGGATAATCTTACTCAAATTCAATTGCCCCATCACTGAACTGTTCCTATAACCCATGGACACATTCACGGATTCTTCATCTCCTGTTCATGATAATTATTTCTTACTTATTGTTTTCTATTTAATATTTGCACATATTTACAAAGTCTGTTGTCTTTTGCTCATTGTATTTTATCTACGATGTTGGGTTCGGGCTTTCATTGATTCAATCATGATTCTTGGATTTACTGAGTTTGTCCGAAAAAAACAATCTCAGGATTGAACATGATGACATGCGTGTACTTCGAGAATAAATTTACTTGGTATATTTTGAATTCTACAATTAAATCTGTAGATACTCTCCCAAACACACATGTGATTTGTAATTTCTAAAGGTTCAGCATTTACTGGCTAAGTTATTTGGTTCTGATCAGAATGATCGTCCCATCACTATGAACCCTCTTCTGAGGTTCCCCAGCTGCAGGACAGATTCCTGAATCAAAGTGGGATCACTGTTTCAAGCGTGCACGCACACACACAGACACACAGCTGTGATGAAGTGCTTTGAGGGTTTGGTCATGTATAGAATCAACTGCCTGTGCATGGACCTGGACACACTGCAATTTGCCGATTGCCGCAATATGTCTACAGCAGATGCAATCTCACTGGCTCTCCACTCAGCATTAGATCACCTGGACAATAGCAATATACAAGTCAGGCTGCTGATTACAGCTCAGAATTCAACACAATCTGACCCTCAATTGTAATCAACAAGCTCCAAAACCTGGGCCTCTGTACCTCCTTCTGCAACTGGATCCTCACCAGGAGACCACAGTCTGTGTGGATCAGAAATAACATCTCCTCCTTGCTGACAATTAACACTGGCACACCTCAACGATGGGTGCTCAGCTCACTGCTCTACTCTCTCTACACCCACGTCTGTGTGCCTAGGCTCATCTATAAACTTGCCGATGACACAACTACTGTTGGTGGAATTTCAGACGGTGACGAGGAGGAGTACAGGAGTGAGATAGATCAGCAAGTTGAATGGTGTCACAGCAACAACCTTGCACTCAACATCATGAAGACAAAGGAATTGATTGTGGATTCAGGAAGGGGAAGTCGAGGGAACATACACCAGTCCTCATCGTGGGATCAGAAGTGAAAAGGGTGAGCAGTTTCCATTTCCTGCCTGTCAACATCTCTGAGGAACTATCCTGGGCCCAACATATTGTTACAATGAAGGCACAACATCGGCTATAATTCATTCGGAGATTGAGGGGAATCGGTCTGTCACTAAAGACACTTGAAAATTTCTACAGATGTACTGTGGAGAGCATTCTAACTGGTTGCATCACTGCCTGGTGTGGAGAGGCCACTGCACAGGATCGGAAATTGCTGCAGAAAGTTGAAAACTCAGCCAGCTCCTTCATGGGCACTGGACTCCACAGCATCCAGGACACATTCAAAAGATGATGCCACAAAAAGGTGGCATCCATCGTTAAGGACCCCATCACCCAGGACATAACCTCTTCTCATTGCTACCATCAGGGAGGATGTACCGGGCCCTGGAGACACTCAATATCTCAGGTACAGCTTCTTCCCCACTGTCAGATTTCTGAATGGACAATCAACTCAAGAACATTTCCTCAGGATTTTCCCTCCGGTTTTGAAGCTGGGCTCAGACATACAACACCTCTTGTCACAAAACAACAAATTTCATACATATGTTGGTGATATTAAACCTGATTCTGATACACAAACACACACAGCTGGGCTCAGACATACAACACTCCCACATTCCTCCCTTTGTGACACCCTGCTTGCTCCGTGGCCCCCGGTATGAAGCTCAAACTGTTGCAACACCTGCCCTTTAAATTCATGGCTGAGGCTGTGTTGTATCTGTTCACTGTTTGAGTTCGATATTAAATGAAGAGCATTGAATGGGAAGGAAGGTTTGATTAGAAGAATAAAGATCTCCTCTGAAGGTATATGGGGTTCTGGTGAGAGCGTACATGGAACACTGTACACAGGTCTGGTCTCCCTCCCGGAATCAGCCTGTGGGATAAAGGGAATGAAGAGATTTCCCAGATTGATTTAGGAGGTGAGGTAGTGTCCTCGGAGAGATTATACTGACCGGGACTGTCTCAAAATTAGAGAAATAAAAGGTCGTCTGACTGAGACAGACGCAGTCTCACAGGGTATTGACAGGGTAGAGGCAGGAATGATGTTTCCTTTGGCTGTGGTGAGGAATGGGGGTCACAGAATCCGAGTTCATCTCAGCAGAACTGAGATGAGGAGAAATTTCCTCACCCAGAGGGCAGTGAATCTTTGGAATTATCTCCACAAGGTATTTAAATTCGAAGGACGAATTTTGGGGATTTGCGATGCTAACGTTGCGCGAAAGGGGCGCGGAGGTCAAAGATCAGACATGTTCTGAGTGAAAGGCAGAACTGGCGCAAGAGGCCGAATGGCCTGCTCCAGTTTCTTATTTTCTAAAGTCCGAGTTTACCTTGCGTCTGGTTCTCCCTTTACCTTCAGCCTGTCCTTTTGCACAGGGGAGCGCTCACAGCACCGGAGTTCCATCGGCAGCCGCTGCGGGACAGCTCCCGTATCCCAGCAGCAGGAGACAGGACTGGGAGGGAACTCCGGACAATAGGCCCCGATCCACGGCGGGGAAAGACCGGGCACCCTCTGTGAGGCTGAAACATCTCACGGAATCTCCGCCCGTCTCTTCACCTCCGCCATCGGAAGGATTCAAAACTCCGGCCGCTGTTGCAGCCTTTAACCGGGGAGCTGCTCCCAATCTCGGGTCTCTCACCGGGTCCACTCGTTCCCGATTCCAAACTTCGGTCCGCTCAGCGTCCCGCCCACTGACACTCCTCAGCCAATGGAGGCAAGGGTCTCCCAGTAGTGGTCGCTGATTGGCTATCACTGTGTCCGAGGGCGGGCTGCTGCCGGCAGCTGGAGATGTCAGTCACAGTTTGATCTCAGAAACAAAGCAAGTTCCAGGAGGTGCAAAGTTCAAAGTAAATTTTATTATCAGAGGACAGATAAGTCGCCACATACAACTCCTACAAACATACAGAGCAAAGCTACAGAACGGTAACTATATCGGAATCACTGAAAGATCAACCAGAGTGCAGAAGACAACAAACTTCGCCAATGCAAATAAACAAAGAGAACATGAAATAACCGCAGCGGCTGCCGATAGATGTCCGGTGCACTCAGTTGTCCCCTGTTCAATCTGACAGGACAAGAAACAGTGAGGCGCAAAGGTAAACTCGTGTTTCAGGAAATAAGAAATAGAGAAGGCGTGGCCATTCGGCCCCTTGTGCCATTTCTGCCCTTCACTCAGAACATGCTTGACTTTTGACTTCAGCACCACTTTCCTGCAACTTTCAATCACCGCTGAGCCCCAGGATATGTCTATTCAATTTAGAAACCTTGTGGAGATAATTGCAATGATTCACTGCACTCTGGGTGAGGAAATTTCTCCTCATCTCAGTCCTGCTGAGTTGTCCTCGGATTTTGAGTCTGTGAGCGCTGGTTCCACACCTTATGGGAAACATCATTCCAGCCCTTCCGCTGTAAATATCCTGTGTGATTGTATTTCTCTCATTCTGAGACAGGAATGTGATCTGTCTCAGTCAAATCACCTCTTATTTCACTCATTTTGAGACAGTCCCAGTACGATGATTTGTTGTGGGAGCATCTCTATGGACAGCAGGTGAGCTCAGTTATCCCGTACTGTTGCACAGCCTGATGGTTGAGTGGTGTTAATTGTTCCTGACCCTGGTGGAGCGAGTCCTGAGGCTCTCGTGCCTTCTACCTGATTGCAGCAGTGAGAAAAGAGCCTGCCTGTGTGGTGAGCCTGATCACAGCCGCCTGTATCACCGTCCCCTCTGGCCTACCCTATTAGGGACCAAAGGGATTGTGGAGAGTAAATGTGGTGCTCTGTCGAGTATCACTGTGATCCGTCCCCTCTGGCCTGCCCTATCCGGGGCCAAAGGGATTGTGGAGAGTAAATGTGGTACTCTGTCGAGTATCACTGTGATCCGTCCCCTCTGGCCTGCCCGATACGGGACCAAAGGGATTGTGGACAGTAAATGTGGTACTCTGTCGAGTATTACTGTGATCTGGGCTCTCTTCCTGCCCCTTATTATTCTTGACTGTGATTGCAGTGCGACAATCTCTGACCCAATGTCCCCTCTTTCTACAAACCCCGTTTCTGTCCTTAGCTAAGTGTCCCCTTCATCTGCACCGTCCACACGATCCTGCCACCCGTTCTGGGTTCATCGTCGGGACCCGAACTCCATCTCCTCACTACCGGTTCTCTGTGCACACTCTCGCTTTTCCCCAGTCCCTTTAAAGAGTCAATTGCGCTCCCTATTCATCAAAATTTATGACACCCGAGGCCAGGTCTGACACAGCGAATTGAGATTAGTTAACTTAAAGGAGTGGGCAGGCTTGGGTCTGAGACAGTTTAGAAAAGTCTGCACTGCCAGCTGGACATATTGATCTGTCCACGGGGTTTGCCGGCATTGGACTATCCTTAAAACGAGCTAAAAGTATGCAAGGGATTCTCCTTTTTTCTGTAGTTATCGGGTAAATTCACCAAACCCCGCCTGCAATCGGGCTGTCATTCAAATGGGTTCCCTTACCTCAGTGACCCACCGTGCCATGGCTTGTATTACATCAACCCCTCTGGTGGCTCCCGGTCACCTTCGGGCGTCTGCCTGGGAAAGGGGAACCCACCCCCTGTCCCTGCCCGAGAGGTTCCATATATAACCCTGAGCAGTGGCAAAAGTCCCCGGGCAGGGTCTGGAAAGGGGAACCGACTCCCTGTCCCTGCCTGAGAGGTTCCATATATAACCCTGAGTTGTGGCACAAGTCTCCGGGCTGGGTCTGGAAAGGGGAACCCACTCCTTGTCCCTGTCCGAGAGGTTCCATATATATCCCTGAGGAGTGGCACAAGTCCCCGGGCAGGGTCTGGAAAGGGGAACCCACTCCCTGTCCCAGTCCGGGTGGTTCCACATATAACCCTGAGGAGTGGCACAAGTCCCCGGGCAGGGTCTGGAAAGGGGAACCCACTCCCTGTCCCTGTCCGAGAGGTTCCATATATAACCCTGAGGAGTGGCACAAGTCCCCGGTCAGGGTCTGGAAAGGGGAACCCACTCCCTGTCCCTGTCCGAGAGGTTCCATATATAACCCTGAGGAGTGGCACAAGTCCCCGGGCAGGGTCTGGAAAGGGGAACCCACTCCCTGTCCCTGTCCGAGAGGTTCCATATATAACCCTGAGGAGTGGCACAAGTCCCCGGGCAGGGCCTGGAAAGGGGAACCCACTCCCTGTCCCTGTCCGAGAGGTTCCATATATAACCCTGAGGAGTGGCACAAGTTCCCGAGCAGGGTCTGGAGAGTCTGTGTGAGCCAATTATGGAACGTCATTGGTTTTTCCGGCGGATCAGAAGCATCACTAATCATACTCCACATCCCACTGGGGTCCAGGGCTTTGAAATTGGAATATCTCCCACCATTATTCGGGGAAACTGTCTGAAATTTCCCCGAAATATCTGTCTGCTGGCTCAGATCTTATTCCCTTTGATTTTGTTATCTGCCGTGTCTGTTCCCGGCTAACAGGTGTTAATTCGGGGAGCCGTTCCGTCTCGGCCCCTCCGGGCGTGGAAACAACAGCCGATGCAGAGGGAGCCTCGGCAGGTGGTTATCGAGGCCGCTGTTGGACGTCTGCAGCTACTTCAATGACCTCTGAGGGGTCTCCAATTGATCACACAGGGGAGGGGAGCAGAAGGAGCCGGCAACTGTGGCCACCAGAAATATTGGTGCATATTGGACCAATAGCATAGGTAGGAAAGGCGAGGTCCTCAATAGATATACAAATGTATTAGGGAGTGACGTAGAACACTGAAAAGAGACCTTAAGCGTAGTGATGCCTCGATTCTGCCTGAGCCACGTGCCAGTGAAGGTGAGAACAGGATGATTGACAGATGACAGTGTGGCTGTGAAACTGGTGCGGAGGGGCAGGGTCCGGGATCATTAGTGAACATAGGACCTGTACAACAGGGACTGTTTACACCTGAACTCGGTGGGGGGGTGGGGAGGGTCAGTGTCTGCTGATATCCATGCGGGTAGGATTGCCAGAGCTGTTCGCGAGGATTTAAACTAATTTGGCAGCAGATCTGAACTGGAGTGATAGGGCTGAGGAGAATGTTGTTAGTTTTCAAACAGCGGCAGTGTGTAGTGAGACTGCCACCATCGAGAGGCTGACGATAGGGCAACATTTCAGTGGGCGGGATGAGTTGCAATGCAAAAGGGTGAGAAAATGAAAAAGGTGATGAACACGGAACTGAAGGTTTTATATTTGAATGTGTGCAATACATGGAGTAAGGGAGATGAACTTGTGTCACAGTTACAGATTGGCATTGTGGGCATCACTGAATGATGGCTGAAGGAAGATTATAGCTGGGAGCTTCATGTCCAAGGATACAGATTGTACTGAATGGACAGGCAGGTAGGCAGAGGGGTGGGGAGGTTCTGTATGTAAAAATGAAATCAAATCTTCTAACTGGTGAAATGGGATTGCAAGTTTTAGAATACTGACATGTAGGGGTGAATACTGATGCACTCAAATATTTTCTATTTTCTATTTGTAATTATTTTCTTCTCACTTTTTGGTGATCTATTTTCACATTGACACAAGACAGTTTTTATTTCTGCTAATCAGTGTGAATGAAACAAGCCTAAATCCACTCTGTCTCAATGTTGTAAAACAATAAAAGATGAAAACTTCCAAGGTGGCCGCATACTTTTTATAAGCACTGTAAGTGCAATTACGAAGAAAGCAAGGCAGTGCCTCTCCTTCCTTTGAAGTTTGCAAAGCTGCAGCATGACATCGAAAACTTTGACAAACATCTACATGGACATCCAAAAAGAACAGGGTGAGCTGCCTTCATGACTATCACCCAGTGGTGCTCACAGCTACTGTGATGAAGAGCTTTGACGGGTTGGTCATGACTAGACTCAACTCTTGTCTGTGCATGGACCTGGACCCACTGCAATTTGCCGATCGCCACAATATATCTACAGCAGATGCAATCGCACTGGCTCTCCACTCAGCATTAGATCACCTGGACAATAGCCATACACAAGTCAGGCTGCTGATATCAGCTCAGCGTTCAACACAATCAGACCCTCAACTGTAATCAACAAGCTACAAAACCTAGGCCTCTGTACCTCCTTCTGCACCTGGATCCTCACCAGGAGACCACAGTCTGTGTGGATCAGAAATAACATCTCCTCCTTGCTGACAATCAACACTACACACCTCAACGATGTGTGCTCAGCCCACTGCTCTACTCTCTCTACACCCACGTCTGTGTGTCTGGGCTCATCTATAAACTTGCTGATGACACAACTATTGTTGCTGGAATTTCAGATGGTGACGAGGAGGAGTACAGGAGTGAGATAGATCAGCAAGTTGAGTGGTGTCACAGCAACAACCTTGCCCTCAACGTCATGAAGACAAAGGAGTTGATTGTGGATTCAGGAAGGGGAAGTCGAGGGAACACACACCAGTCCTCATCGTGGGATCAGAAGTGAAAAGGGTGAGCAGTTTCCATTTCCTGCCTGTCAACATCTCTGAGGAACTATCCTGGGCCCAACATATTGATGTAGTTAAAATGAAGGCACAACATCGGCTATATTTCATTCGGAGATTGAGGGTAATCGGTCTGTCACTAAAGACACTTGCAAATTTCTACAGATGTACTGTGGAGAGCATTCTAACTGGTTGCATCACTGCCTGGTGTGGAGAGGCCACTGCACAGGATCGGAAAATGCTGCAGAAAGTTGTAAACTCAGCCAGCTCCTTCATGGGCACTGGACTCCACAGCATCCAGGACACATTCAAAAGATGATGCCACAAAAGGTGGCATCCATCATTAAGGACCCCCATCACCCAGGATATGCCTTCATCTCATTGCTACCATCAAGGAGGATGTACAGGACCCTGGAGACACATTCAGCGGTTCAGGAACAGCTTCATCCCCACCATCAGATTTCTGAATGGACAAAGAACCCATGAACACCCCCTCAGGATTTTTCCTCTCGTTTTGCACTATATTTCAAATTTAATTTTATAAATACTTATTGTAATTTATACTTTTTATTACTATGCATTGCCGTCACAAAACAACAAATTTCACCACAGATGCAGTAAACCTGATTCTGATACACAAACACACACAGCTGGGCTCAGACATACAACACTCCCACATTCCTCCCTTTGTGACACCCTGCTTGCTCCGTGGCCCCCGGTATGAAGCTCAAACTGTTGCAACACCTGCCCTTTAAATTCATGGCTGAGGCTGTGTTGTGTCTGTTCACTGTTTGAGTTCGATATTAAATGAAGAGCATTGAATGGGAAGGAAGGTTTGAATAGAAGAATAAAGATCTCCTCTGAAGGTATATGGGGTCCTGGTGAGAGTGTACATGGAACACTGTGCACAGGTCTGGTCTCCCTCCCGGAGTCACCCTGTGGGATGAAGGGAATGAAGAGATTTCCCAGATTGATTTAGGAAGTGAGGTAGTGTCCTCGGAGAGATTATACTGACCGGGCCTGTCTCAAAATTAGCAAAATAACAAGTGGTCTGACTGAGACAGACACAGTCTCACAGGGTATTGACAGGGTGGGGGCAGTGATGACGTTTTTCCTCACTGGGTGTTGAATAAGGGGTCACAGAATCAGAATCCGATGTCAGCTGACAGGACTTAGATGAGGAGTGCGGAGAATCTTTGGATTTTTCCCGCAAGTTTTCTAAATTCAGAAGGAATATTGAAGGGCTGAGCGAAGATGGGAACGTTGCAGGAAAGTGTCACTGAGGTCAAACATCAGCCATGATCGGAGTGAAAGGCGGAACATGCGCAAGGGGCCGAATGGCCACGCCTACTCCGGTTTACTATTTTCCAAAACACGAACTTACCTTTGCGCCTTGTTCTGCCTTCAGCCTGTCCGATTGCACCGGGGAGCGGTGAGAGCACCGGAGATCCATCGGCAGCCGCTGCGGGTCAGATCCGGGCTCCCAGCAGCTGGAGACAGGTCTGGGAGGTAACTCCCGGCAACAGGCCCCGATCCACGGCGGGAAAAGACCGGGCACCTTCCGTGCAGCTGAAACATCTCACGGAATCTCCGCCATGGGAAGGATTCACCCGGCCGGTGTTGCAACCTTTACCCGAAATTTAGCTCCCAATCTCCGGCCTCTCCCCGAGTCCACTCGATCTCAGCTCCAAACCTCGGACCGCTCCGAACATTCAGCATCCCGCCCACTGGCACTCCTCAACCAATAGGAGCAAGACTCTCCTACCAGTGCCGCTGATTGGCTGTGAGTGTGTCTGAGGACGGGCTGCTACCGGGAGCTGGAGATGTCAGTCACAGTTTGTTCTCAGTAACAGAGCAAGTTCCCCGAGGCTCAAAGTTCAAAGTCGATTTTATTATCAGAGTTCAGATAAGTCACCACATACATACAACCCCGAGAAGCACTTTGCTGCGGAAATAAGGAGAAAATCTGCAGGATAGTAACTATAACTGGATCAGTGAAAGACCAGCCAGAGTGCAGACGACAACAAACTGTGCAAATGCAAACAAATAAATAGCGATAAATAACAGGAACATGAAATAACCGCAGCGGCTGCCGATGGATCTCCGGAGCTCTCACCGCTCCCCTGTGCAATCCGACAGGCTGAAGGCCAAGGGAGAACAAGGCGCAAAGGTAAACTCGTGAATTAGAAAATAAGAAACAGGAGGAGGTGTGACTATTCGGCCCCTTGTGCCTGTTCTGCCCCACGGAACGTAACACTATAAGACCATAAGACATAGGGGCAGAATTAGGCCATCTGGCCCATCGAGTTTGCTCCGCCGTTCATTCATGGCTGATCCTTTTTTCCCTCCTCACCCCCAGTTCCTGGCCTTCTCCCCGTGACCTTTGATGTCATGTCCAGTCAATAACCTATCAATCTCTGCCTTAAAAACACCCAACGAGGTAGCCTCCACAGCTGCATGTGGCAACAAATTCCACAAATTCATCACGCTTTGTCTGAAGACATTTCTCCGATTCTCAGTTTTCAAAGGGCGCCCCTCCTATCCTGAGGCTGTGCCTCTTGTCCGAGACTCTCACACCATGGGAAATATCCTTTCCACATCTACTCTGTCTACCTGTTAACATTCAAAAGGTTTCAATCAGATTCCCCTCACCATTTTGAATTCAACCGAGTACAGACACACAGACATCAAATATTCCTCGTATAATAACCCTTTCATTCCTGGAATCATCCTTGTGAAATTCATCTGTACCCTCTCCATGTCGGACCTTTAACCTCAACACCACTTTCCTGCAATGTCCCCATCAGCGCTGAGCCCCAAAATGTGGAGAAAATTCCAAATTTCCACTGTTGAGGAAATTTCTCCTCATCTCAGTCCTGCTGAGGTGAACTGTGATATTCAGTCTGTGAACCCTGGTTCCACAGTCCAGCCAGGGGAAACATCATTCCTGCTCCGACCCTGTCAATATCCTGTGAGATTGAGCCTGTCCCTTTTACTTCTCTAATTCTGAGACAGGCCCAATGCGATCAGTCTCATTCAAACCACCTCCGATTTCACTCATTTTGATATGATGTTTGGTTCTGGGAGCATCTCAATGGACGGTAAGTGTGTGTTGTTACCCTCTGTTGTTCCCGAGCCTGATGGTTGAGGGGTAGTAACTGTTCCTGAACCTGGTGTGCGGGAACTGAGGCTCTTGTACCTTCTCCCTGATTGCAGCAGCGAGAAAAGAGCCTGGCCTGGGTGGTGAGCATCTCCGATGGTGGATGCTGCTCTACTCCGACAGCGTTTTATGTCGATGTGCTCAGTGGTTGGGAGGATCCACCCGGGATGTACCGGGCCGAATCCAACACCTTGTGTCGGTTCATCAGGAGGGCGATGAAATAGTCTGATCATCGTGCCAATCTTCGCCTGTCTGGCGGCGAGAGGGTCCCTCCCAGTCTGATCCTTGCTGCATGCCCGGAGATCACTCCCACAGCGCGCTGCCCCGAGATTACTGCAGTGGAGACGAGACGGTCACTCACCTCTTTGCGGACTGTGGGCTGCCGAAGATCTGTGGAGAAAGATGCAAGGGCCTGTGCCACAGCAGCTGCGTGACAGAAGTCTCACTGATCCTCGGGTAAAGACATTGCACGGTTTATCCCTGTGAATATTTCATGGCAAATAATGCTTATTTTTGATTTTTAAAAACATCAACGTCTGGGCTCTGTCCAGAATTGTGGAAACTGGCCTTTCACTGGAGCTGGGACAGACATGGGTAAAGTCAAAAAGTTTCCTCAGTACTTCACCGACCAAAATAATCTTTTCAACCCTGTGACGTGGAATGTCCAGTCCTGTCCTTTCCCTGCAGCCACAGCATCCGTCTTGTCACAGCACAATATTCTCTCGACATCCCCACTTTCATGGCATGAAGTAATTTAATAGTTGTTTAAATAGTTAATTAAACCCGGTTTTATACCCCAGTCTGACTCTCTTTACACCGCGAGAAAAAAAAAATAAAAAACTAGCTGCTGGAGGAACTCAATGGATCAGGCAACATCTGAGGGAAATGGCAATCGAGATTTCGGGTTGAGACAGTCCAGCTGAAGGATCTCGACCTGAAAGTCGATTTTACATTTCTCTCCAAAGATGCTGCCTGAACCGCTCAGTCCCTCGAGTTTCTTACTCGAGATTCCAGCATCTGCAGTTTCTTGTGCCTTTCTTTTCAGAACTTGTCCCTTTCAGTCCTGCCTCAGACTGAACTAGGCTCTTCTGTCCGGCTTCATTTCTGTTATGGAGCACAGGCCGTCAACAGCAGCTCGTCAGAGTCCCCCTGTCCAGGGCGAAGGGTTCTGGCCCTGTGGCTTCTCCTTTCACTACACGACTTCAATCGTCTTCCAGGGGAAGGTCTGTCCGATCTCAGGGATGAGGCCTTTGAGTTCGAGTTCTGTGCACTGCAACTTTTCGGGATGAGGTTGCAAACCCAGGCCCAACTCCTCTTCTTTCGCAGCCGGGCGTAGACAGTCCATTACCGAGTTTTCATTTATGTTCTGATCTGTTTACTATGTTGCTAATCCCACGCTGCGATGGAAATTACCACTATTACTTCCCATTGAACACATCCAGCAACATAATGTTCACTCCCTGAGACTGCAGCGCGCGTAGTGGACAATCGCGGTACTGCAGGGGATCAGCAGCTCCCCGAAAGTGAAAGCATTCCGAATCAGCGAGTGCTGGGAGTTAACATGGCTTCGAAAGGACAGGCCGAGAGTTGGACCGAGGAGACAATTTGTCCCGTCTGCCTGGACTTCTTCACCGATCCGGTTATACTGGAGTGCGGACACAACTTCTGTCGCTCTTGTATCACACGGTGTTGGGAAAGGGGGGAGAGAAACTCCTGCCCGGATTGTAGAGAGGAGTTTGCTGACCGCACCCTCAAGGTCAATCGGGCCTTAGCAAATCTGGCCGAAAAAGCTCGAAACCTAAACCTGAATCCGAAAGGGAAGGAAAGTAAACGTCACTGCGAGGAACATGAGGAAGAACTGAAGCTGTTTTGTGAAACGGACAAGACACTGATCTGTCTGGTCTGTAGAGACGCGCAGGAACACAGGGCGCACCGCTTCAAGCCGATTAAAGAAGCTGTTAAAATCTGCAAGGTAAAACTAACCCTGAATCGATACTCACTCCATCCTCAACACCGCACGAGCCTCCATAACCAACATATCGTTCTTCGCAACATATCGTTCCCCATCCCCAAAGGGATTCCACCACCAAGCACATCTTTCCCTCCAACAACCCCCCTCCACTCCCTCCCCACAAGTCTCCAGGCTCTGTAGGGATCGCTGTCTACATAACTCCCTTATCCACCAGATCCTCTCCACTGATCTCCCTCCTGTCACTGATGCCTGCGAGCGGGACAATTGCAACATCTGATTCCTACACCTCCTCCCTCGTCATCACGCAGGACCCAATCAGTCGCATTCCTCCCGTTTCTAACATGATCGATTATCCTCTCGTATCAGATTCCTTCTTCTCCAGCCCTTTACCTCTTCCACCTGTCCCCTCTCAGCTTCTCACTTCATCACCCTCCCCCACGTTCCCCCTCACGTTGTCTCACCCGTCACCTGTCAGCTGGTTCTCATCCCCAACCTTTATATTCTGGCTTCTGTCCCATTCCTTCCCAGTCCTAATGAAGGGTCTCATCCCGAAACACCGACTGTTTATTTCCCCTGCATAGATGCTACCTGACTCACTGAGTTCCTCCGGCATTTTGTGTGAAAATCGGGTTTGATCACCTGTTTCTTTTGATGCATCTTTGTTTCTATTTCCTTCACTCTCTGACTTCCAGGATCAGCTAAAATCTTCCTTAGACTCTCTCACAAAAAAGAAATCAGACTTCCAGGAAAAGGAGCAGCAACAGAAAGAGAAGATATCCGGAGTTCGGGTGAGGCTTCCTGAGCGGAATTTCTGATATTACTGTCGAGTTTTGCTCCATTTAATGCAGAATAGCCGAGTATCGCAGCTCCAGTGACCTAGGTTCGATCCTGCCCTCTGCTGCTGTCTGTGTGGAGTTTGCATGCTCTCCCTGTGGCCATGACAGTTTCAGACACTTTCCAAGGACAAGCTGGATAAATGGTTAATTAAAGTTATCCCTGTGAGGGTGGGGAAGGGTGTATGTGAATCAGGTGGGAGTTAATGGGTCAATGGGGAGAATAGGTTTCAGGAAAACGTGAGGGAATGGGGTTGATGGGAATGTCTCAGAAGTAGTATAGACCCAAATGGACCGAATGGTCACCTTGATGTCATAAGGAAATACAACACAGCAATACAGTAAACTAATCTTCACCTTTCATTTGACAGAAACAGTCACACAGCCTTCAATCCCACATCACATCCCAGTTTGCTGAACTGCGCCAGATTATCACTGAGAAAGAGCAGAGTTTACTCAGGGATCTCAGGGAAGAAGAGAAGAGGATTCTCAACCCAATGGAGAAAAATCTTCTTAAGATTCAAGAGAATATCAGGATTATTCAGGAGGAAATCTCAGAGTTAAAGGAACAGATAGATCAAAAAGACGGTGTGATATTTCTCAAGGTGAGGGATTACATTTCAATTTGTTAATTTAAAATTGAACTAAATGAACAGTGGTATATTTGAAATAAACACAGCACAGCGGCCAATTCTACCAAATCAATTGCCGCTGCTGGTGTCCTCACACAGAGTGTTAGACAGATCGGAGACAGATATTCGATTCTTTATCAGCAACATACAATATTTAAGCAATGAAATTTCAGCATAATACATCGTAAATTAAACTGCAATGAATCGGTCAACATAAGATATGGCATCTGCCAGTCGCAGGCTCAAAACAGCCCAGAGCAAAGTACAAATATGTAACTTATTCCCTTCACTTTCACCAGGTCCCCACTCACGTGACTGATTATCGTAATAAACACGTAACACAGAATACAATGCAGACAGAAAACAGATGTGTTGCTCCTACACACAGCATTTACAAATGTCAATAAACTGTTTCTCACCGACAACTATTCAGGGTTGTTGTTTCCCCAAAACTGGGCTTCCACAACTTCTGTACATCCCAGGACAGAATGTAATTTTTTCTGAAATGATTTACTCTGATCATAACAGAGAGGTGCTGATTGTGTCTTTAATTACCTCATTAAATATCCTCTAAAACTCACATTAACACCCAGTTCCAGTCATAGGCTGTGAGTATGTCCGGTGCGGTGGGTGTGAGAGTCTCTCTGTCAATCAGTGAGAACAAAGAATGTGACCCACACATCAGACTTAACCTCCACATCCGGATTCCATCAGATTACGGAAACTTACACTGTTTCTACCTTTTCAGATAAGTTTTACATGGGATTGTGTCCCATTCTCTGTCATGAGCAGGCCATTCGGTCCATCTTCTATCAATTTCCCCTCTGTACAAGCCTCCTGCCACCTACTCACCACAACCAGCAACAGTGCCCTGAACACCCTGGTCCCTCACGTGTTTATCCAGCCTCCCCATTACATTCAATCTCTGCTCATCCATTTCAACCACCACTGTGGCGTTGAGTTCCACATCCTCTTCACTAAATTTCTTGTGGGATTTACTAAAAACCTCCTGGCATTTTATCTTGGACTGAAGGTCTCCCCATAAATAGAAACATAGAAACAAAGAAAACCTACAGCACAATACAGTCTCTTTGGCCCACAATGTTGTGCCGAACATCTACTTACTTTAGAAATTACCTCGAGATACACATAGCTCTCTATTTTTCCAAGCTCCATGTACCTGTGTAGGAGTCTTGTGAAAGACCCTATCGCATCCGCCTCCACCTTCGTTGCCGACAGCTCATTCCACCCATTCCAAAACACTTACCCGACATCTCCTCCGTACTACTTCCAAGCACCTGTGTCCTCTCGTGTGAGCCATAATGAGGTACTTTTTCCACCTTAGCGCAATCAAATCCATCACTAATCTTAAATTGTTCCATTTAATCATTCTGACATCTTTTCCAGATGGTAATGCACAGCCTGTCCTGCCTTTCCTGTAAGTTTCATCCGCTCAGTAATGGTCTGACATTCAGAAACTTTTCCTGTAATTTACCCCGTGGTTCTGTATTGCTGGTGTGTGTTTGTGACAGTAGGAATGGGAATTTCCAACAGCTTGTAATGAGTTGGATGAAATTCATGATGTGGATAGTAGGTCCAAGTCTAATCAGATTTGTGCTTTATTATTTCAGGAGGAAGCTTGTCGAAACAGGAGGTAGGACATGGTCTTTACTGAAACCCTGTATGGATTTGTGAAATAGTTCAAAATTCTAGTTTATCACCAGCAGTTTAATATTTACAGAATCAGTGACGATGTCCAGGAATTGTCAGTGACAGATGAGGCCCTACCGGTTGAAAAATTCGATCACCTCTATTTGTTGAACACAGTGCTGAGAGAAACACTTGATGCCATTAACCGAGGTAAAACTTACAGAGATTCATTTTTTCTTGTTTATGAGACACAATTAAGTTACATCTGAGGCAAGCATTGGCTGTAATAATGGGGTGAAAGGGAACTAAAGTTTATTCCACATCAACTGCACCGAGTGGGGGCAATCACTGTCACATGGTCAGCTGGAGATGTCAGACCCCTGGACGCACCAGCACAGGGTCACAATACAACCAATACACGGGACTGGTAGATGAACCATTGTGTCCTGATACCAGGCACACTGCACTAACACGCCAAAACATGAGCTTGAGTCCTTCCACAAGAGCTGGGAATTTAATACTGACTTAATGATATTGTAGGGAATAAAAGCGGGCATCAGTGTGGTTACCAGGATTGTCAGGAAAATACACATGTCCTTCGTGCGCTGTGAGTGCAGACTCTGACTGACACAGGTCTTCACCCCACCCCCTCCTGAACCCGCAACTCTCACTGATGTTAGATGGAGAAGCGGGGAGCTGTACTGACAGGGGACTCAATCGTCAGGGGAACAGACAGTAGAATCTGTGGATGTGAAGGCGATACCTGAATGTTATGTTGCCTCCTGGGTGCCAGGGTCAGGGATGTCTCGGATCGTGTCTGCAGCAATTTAGAGAGGGAGGGAAAAGAGCCAGATACCTTGGTAAATTTTGGGACAATGACATTGGAAGTAAAAGCAAAGAGGTCCTGAAAATAGAATTTGGAGAGCTTGGTAGAAAGCTCAGAAGCAGCACCCCCAGGGTTGTAATTTCTGGATTGCTACCTGTGCCACGTGCTGGTGAGGGTAGAAACAGGATAATTTGACAGATAAACATGGCTGAGAAGATGGTGCTAGGGACAGGGATTCAGGTTCTTGGATCATCGGGATCTGTTCTGGTGGAGGAATGACCTGCCCAAAAGGAATGGGTCGCACCTCGACCCGAGGGAGAACAATATTCTCACAAAGAGGTTTGATAGATCTGTTGGGGAGGGTTTAAACTAATCTGGTGGGGGTGGGGTTGGAAATTGGAGTGAAGGGATAGGACTTCTGGTGAAAATGCAAAATAGCGTGCAGTCAGACTGTCAGATAGGGCGGACAGATGAGAGGACAAAATGGCAGCCAGCAGGGTGAGTATCAATTCATTAGAGATGCAGAATTAAAAAGGGTAGCAGATACAGTATACAAAGTGTTATATCTCAATGCATGGAGTATGAGAAATAAGGTGGATGATCTTGTTGCACTATTACCGATTGTCAGATGTGATGTTGTGGCCATCACGGAATCGTGGCTGAAGGATGGTTGTAGTTGGGATCGGAATGTTCAAGGTTACACAATGTATCGGAGGAAGGAAGGAAGGAAGGCCAATGGGGTGGCGCGGCTCTGCTGGTAAATCAGCAGCTAGATGTGACATAGGATTGGAAGATGTTGAATCTTGTGGGTTGAGGTAAGGAACTGCAAAAGTAAAAATGACACTGACACCAGTCATATACAGGCCTCCCAACAGTCAGGGGTTGAGGCCCACAAATTACAACTGGAAATAGAAAAGGCTGATGAAAAGGACAATGTTATGATAATCATGGGAGATTTCAACATGCAGGTCAATTGGGAAAATCAGGTTGGTAAAGGATCTCAAGAGAGTGAGTTTGTTGAATGCAGTGTGATGGCTTTCTAGAGCAGTTTGTCATTGAGCCTACTCGGGGAACAGCTCTACTGGATTGGGTGTTATGTATTGAACCAGAGGTGAGTAGTTAAAAGAAACCTTAGGAAGCAGTGCTCACAACATGACTGAGTTCAACTTGAAATTTGATGAGGAGAAAGTAAAGTCTGTCATTGTAGTATTTCAGAGAAGTGAAAGAAATTACAGTGGTCTGAGAGAGGAGTTGGCCAAAGCAAATTGGAAGGAGATGCTGGCAGGGATGAGAGCAGAGCAGAAATGGTGTCAGTTTCTGAAAAAATGAGAAAGGTGAAGGATAGATGTATTCCAAAAATAAACAAATACTCAAATGGCAAAATAGTATAAACGTGGCTGACAAGAGAAGTCAAGTTAATGTAAAACCAAAAGAGATGGAATACAATAAAGCAAAAATTAGTAGGAAGACAGAGAATTGGGAAGCTTTTAACTACCTACAGTGAGGAACTAAAAGAATGATTGGGGAGGGGGGAATTACACGTGAATTGATTTGAATTGAATTGACTTTATTACTTATATCTTTTGTATACATCAGGTGTAAATATCTTTACGTTACTCTCCGTCTAAATGTGCAATGTGCAATTTATAGTAATTTATGATAAATAATATGTATAACATGCTGGACAATATAACATAGAAATACAGTTGTGTCAGCACAAGTTAAGCAGTCTGATGGCCTGGTTGAGGAAGCTGTCCCGGGAGCCTGTTGGTCCTGCCTTTTATGTTGTGGTACCGTTTCCCGGATGGTCGCAACTGGTACACTTTGTGGTTGGGGTGACCCAGGACTTTAATAATCCTTAAGGCCCCTTTTACACACCTGTCTTTGTAAAACAAGCTAGCAAACAGTATCAAATTGTGTTTCAAGTATTGTAAAAAAATGAAATAGAGATGAAAGGTGAGTATAGTGTCGGTGCGGGCAGCGGAGTGGGAGCAAGGAGTGCTCGTGATCGACAGACGACTGGAGATCGGAGGATCAGCCGTTGTAGGTAGGCCGAGACTGTCGGACCTACCTGGACAGTACCTGAGGAGGAAGGTAAAACTGTGTAGGCGCGGGTGACGTCAGCGGCGAGCGCGGGGTTTAAAAAGTGGCCCACTTTTAGGAGCGGGCAGCGGAGTGCGTGGGAGCAGAGTGCTGGGCTTTGGCTCAGCGGGCTTCGGCGCAAGAGGACTTCGGTGAGAGGAAATCAGTGAGCCTGAGTACGTGCTTGCTGAGGTGAAAAAGGTAAGGTCGGTAGGTACTTTTTTCATTTATTCGGACTAATCTGGAATCAGATAATGGGGGAGACAGTTAGAGCAGTGGTGTGCTCCGTATGCAGTATGTGCGAGGTCAGGGTCAACACAGTTGTCCCTGATGGCCACACCTGCAAAAGGTGCATCCAGCTGCAGCTCCTATCAGACCGAGTCAGGGAATTGGTGCAGGAGCTGGATGAACTACGGATCAATCGGGAGGCAGAGACAGAGATAGATAAGAGTTATCGGGAGGTAGTCACACTGAAAAGACAGGAGGTAGGCAAATGGGTGACAGTCAAGAGAGGCAGGGGGAGCAGACAGAGAGAGCAGAGCACCCCTGTGGCCGTTCCCATCAATAATAAGTATTCCGTTTTGGATACTGTTGGTGGGGATGACCTACCAGGAACAAGTTGCAGTGGTCCTGTCTCTGGCACTGAGGTTGGACCCTCGGCTAGGAAGGGGAGGAGGGTAGAGAAGAGAGCGGTGGTGATAGGGGTTCTGTACTCGGGGGGGGGGGGCAGATAGGAGATTTTTTGGGGAAGATCGGGAGTCTTGGATGGTATGTTGCTTCCCTGGTGCCTGGGTCCGGGACATCTCAGATCGGGTGATGGTTATTCTCGAGAGGGAGGGCAAGAACCCTGATGTTGTGGTCCTTGTAGGGAACAACGACGTGGGTAGGATGAGTGAGGGGGTCCTGCGTAGGGAGTTCAGGGAGTTAGGTGCAAAGCGGAAGAGCAGGACCTCCAGGGTAACAATCTCAGGATTGCTACCTGTGCCACGTGCGAGTGAGGCAAGGAACAGAAGGATTATACAGATTAATACGTGGCTGAGAGGATGGTGCAGGAGGGAGGGCTTCAGGTTTTTAGATAATTGGGCTTTGTTCCAGGGAAGGTGGGATCTGTTGCGACGGGACGGTTTACAGCTGAACTGGAGCGGTACTAACATTCTTGCAGGAAAGTTTGTAAGTGCTTCTCGGGGTGGTTTAAACTAAATTTGCAGGGGGCAGGAATCCAGAATGTGAGAGAGGATAGCGTGATGAAGAATAAAGGACAGGTGGGGACAGTATGTGCGGTTGGGAGACTGTAGGTCTGACACGGTGGTCAGCAGCACAGGAGCGCCGCAGGGAACAGTACTCTCTCCGGTCCTGTTCACCCTGTACACATCAGACTTCCAATATAACTCGGAGTCCTGCCATGTGCAGAAGTTCGCTGATGACACGGCCATAGTGGGGTGTGTCAGGAATGGACAGGAGGAGGAGTATAGGAAACTGATACAGGACTTTGTGATATGGTGCAACTCAAACTACCTGCGTCTCAATATCACCAAGACCAAGGAGATGGTGGTGGACTTTAGGAGATCTAGGCCTCATATGGAGCCAGTGATCATTAATGGAGAATGTGTGGAGCAGGTTAAGACCTACAAGTATCTGGGAGTACAGTTAGACGAGAAGCTAGACTGGACTGCCAACACAGATGCCTTGTGCAGGAAGGCACAGAGTCGACTGTACTTCCTTAGAAGGTTGGCGTCATTCAATGTCTGTAGTGAGATGCTGAAGATGTTCTATAGGTCAGTTGTGGAGAGCGCCCTCTTCTTTGTGGTGGCGTGTTGGGGAGGAAGCATTAAGAAGAGGGACGCCTCACGTCTTAATAAGCTGGTAAGGAAGGCGGGCTCTGTCGTGGGCAAAGTACTGGAGAGTTTAACATCGGTAGCTGAGCGAAGGGCGCTGAGTAGACTACGGTCAATTATGGATAACTCTGAACATCCTCTACATAGCACCATCCAGAGACAGAGAAGCAGTTTCAGCGACAGGTTACTATCGATGCAATGCTCCTCAGACAGGATGAAGAGGTCAATACTCCCCAATGTCATTAGGCTTTACAATTCTACCGCCAGGACTTAAGAACTCTTTAAAAGCTATTATTAATGCTTTTTGAGATAGTGATTTAGATGCATATCATATTTTTTTACTGAGTTAAGTATTGTATGTAATTAGTTTTGCTACAACAAGTGTATGGGACATTGGAAAAAAAGTTGAATTTCCCCATGGGGATGAATAAAGTATCTATCTATCTATCTATCTATCTATCTACACGGTTCCGGAATATTAAGTCTGTAGTAGAGAAAGGTGAGGCGGAACAAGTGATAAGGAGGACACATGTACAGAGGGATGGTCTGACGGAACATGGAGTTAAATGTGCAGAAAGAATAAGTAAATTTAGGAAGGACAACAAAATTCAAGGAGCATATAGCCCGATGGGAGTTCGGAGAGCTGGGTTAAGCACAATAGGCAGCGATTTAAACAGAGAGAGGGGAAATGGGCTAAAAATTCTATATCTGAATGCACGAAGTGTCAGAAATAAGGCGGATGAGCTTGAAGCTCAGGTGCGAATGGGTAACTATGATGTTGTTGGGATAACGGAGACATGGCTACAGGGAGATCAGACCTTGGAAATGAATGTACAAGGGTATACGTGCTATCGAAGGGACAGAAATGTGGGCAGAGGGGGTGGGGTGGCCCTGTTGGTGAGGAATGAGATTCAGCCCTTTGCAAGGGGGGACATTGGATCAGCAGAAGTAGAGTCTGTGTGGATAGAACTGAGGAACAGTAAGGGCAAAAAGACCCTAATAGGTGTTGTCTACAGGCCACCAAACAGCAGCATGGATATTGGGTGCAAGTTGAATAGGGAGTTAACATTGGCATGTGGCAAAGGTAATATCGCAGTAGTTATAGGGGATTTCAACATGCAGGTGAACTGGGAGAATCAGGTTGATGCTGGACCCCAGGATAGGGTGTTTGTAGAGTGCCTACGGGATGCATTCTTGGAACAGCTTTTACAAGAGCCGACCAGGGACAATGCTATTCTGGATTTAGTCTTGTGTAATGAACAGGATTTGATAAGCGATCTTGAAGTAAAGGAGCCATTAGGAAGTAGTGACCATAATATGATCAGTATTTATCTGCAATTTGAGAAGGATAAGGGCAGATCGGAGGTGTCAGTGTTGCAGTTGAACAAAGGAGACAAAGGAGTCAAGTGGGAGGAGCTGGCCAAAGTTGACTGGGCGGATAGCCTAGCAGAAAAGACAGTGGAACAGCAATGGCAGGTATTATTGGGAAGAATGCACAAGGTGCAATATCAGTTCATCCCCCGGAGAAGGAAGGATTCAAAGGGAGAAAGGGGCCACAGTGGTTGACAAAGGAAGTCAGAGATTGCATAGCATTAAAAAAAAGGATGTATGACTGAGCTAAGGTGAGTGGGAGGACAGATGATTGGGAAATTTTTAAGGAACAACTGAACTTAACTAAAAAGGCAATACGGGAAGAAAAAATGAGGTACGAACGCAAGCTAGCCAGGAATATAAAGGAGGATAGCAAAAGCTTTTTTAGGTATGTGAAGAGAAAGAAGATAGTTAAGAATAATGTTGGGCCCTTGAAGAATGAATTGGGTGAAATTGTTATGGGAAACAGAGAAATGGCAGAAGAATTTAATAAGTACTTTAGATCTGTCTTCACTAGGGAAGACACAAGCAATCTCCCTTGGATGGGCCAAGGACATAGGGTAACAGAGGAAATGAAACAGATTGACATTAGGAAGGAAATGGGACTGAAGGCTGACAAATCCCCAGGTCCAGACGGTCTGCATCCCAGGGTAGTAAAGGAGGTGGCTCTGGAAATTGCGGATGCATTGGTAATCATTTTCCAATGTTCCTTGGATTCAGGATCAGTTCCTGAGGATTGGAGAATGGCTAATGTTATCCCACTTTTTAAGAAAGGAGGGAGGGAAAAAACAGAGAACTATCGTCCTGTCAGCCTAACATCAGTAGTGGGGAAGATGCTAGAGTCCGTTATTAAACGTGAAATAGGGGCATATCTAGATAGCAGTGATAGGATTGGGCCGAGCCAGCATGGATTTACCAAGGGCAAATCATGTTTGACTAATCTTTTGGAGTTTTTCGAGGATGTAACCAGGAAGTTAGACAAGGGAAATCCAGTGGATGTAGTGTACCTCGATTTTCAGAAGGCATTTGATAAGGTCCCACATAGGAGATTGGTGGGTAAACTCAGAGTTCAGGGCATTGACATGGATAGAAAACTGGTTGGCAGTTAGAAAGCAAAGGGTAACGGTGAATGGGTGTTTATCGGAATGGTGGGTGGTGACCAGTGGGGTGCCACAGGGCTCGGTATTGGGACCACAACTGTTTACGATTTACATCAACGATTTAGATGAAGGCATTGAGAATAACATCAGCAAGTTTGCTGATGATACTAAGCTGGGTGGCAGTGTGACATGTGATGAGGATGTTAGGAGAATTCAGGGTGACTTGGATAGGCTGAGTGAGTGGGCAGAAACTTGGCAGATGACGTTTAATGTGAATAAATGTGAGGTTATCCACTTTGGGAGTAAGAACAGGAAGGCAGATTATTATCTGAATGGTGTAGAGTTAGTTAAGGGAGAAATACAAAGAGATCTCGGAGTCCTTGTTCATCAGTCACTGAAGGTGAATGAGCAAGTGCAGCAGGCAGTGAAGAAGGCTAATGGAATGTTGGCCTTTATTACAAAGGGAATTGAGTACAAGAGCAAGGAAATCCTTTTGCATTTGTACAGGGCCCTGGTGAGACCACACCTGGAGTATTGTGTACAGTTTTGGTCTCCAGGGTTAAGGAAGGATATCCTGGCTGTAGAGGAAGTGCAAAGTAGATTCACGAGGTTAATTCTTGGGAAGTCCGGACTGTCTTACGCAGAGAGGTTAGAGAGACTGGGCTTTTACACGCTGGAATTAAGGAGATTGAGAGGGGATCTGATTGCAACATATAAGATTATTAAGGGATTGGACAAGATAGAGGCAGGAAATATGTTCCAGATGCTGGGAGTCTCCAGTACCAGAGGGCATGGTTAAGAATAAGGGATAGGTCATTTAGGACGGAGTTAAGGCAAAACTTCTTCTCCCAGAGAGTTGTGGGGGTCTGCAATGCACTGCCTCGGAAGTCAGTGGAGGCCAATTCTCTGAATGCTTTCAAGAAGGAGCTAGATAGGTATCTTATGAATAGGGGAATCAAGGGATATGGGGACAAGGCAGGAACCGGGTATTGATAGTAGATGATTAGCCATGATCTCAGAATGGCGGTGCAGGCTCGAAGAGCCGAATGGTCTACTTCTGCACCTATAGTCTATTGTCTACTAAAAGTGGATATAGGCCCGCTAGAAAATGAGGACATATATATAATAACGGGGTAAAGAGATGACAGATGAACTAAATAAGTACTTTGCATCAGTCCTCACTGTGGAAGACACTAGCGCTGTGCCAGATGGTGAAGAGTGTGAGGGAAGGGAAGTGAGTGCAGTTACCGTTACAAGGGAGAAGGTTCTCAAAAAGCTGAAAGACCTGAAGGTACATAAGTCACCCGGACCAGATGAACTACACCCTAGGGTTCTGAAAGCGGTTGTGGTAGACATTGTGGAGGCATTTCAAATGATCTTTCAAAAATCATTGGACCCTGGCATGATGCCAGAGGACTGGAAAATTGCAAATTTCACTCAACTCTTTTATTAAGGAGGAAGGCAGCAGAAAGGAAACTATAGACCAGTTAACATCACCCCTGTGGTTGTGAAGAAGCTAGTGTCAATTGTTAAGTATGAGGTTATGCAATACCTGGTGACCCTGGACAAGATATGACAAGTCAGCATGGCTTTGTTAAGGGGATATCCTGCCTGACAAACCTGTTGGGATTCTTTGAGGAGATTGCAAGTAGGATAGATAAAGGGGATGCAGTGGATGTTGTATATATGGAATCTCAGAAGGCCTTTGACAAGGTGCCACACATGAAGCAAGTTAAGAGCTCATGGTATTACAGAAAAGTTACAGGCATGGTTAGAACATCGGGTGATTTGTAGGAAACAGCGAATGAGAGTAAAGGGATCCCTTTCTGGTTGGCTACCAGATACTATTGTTCCACAGGGGTCTGTGTTAGGACACCTTCATTTTATGCTGTATATCAAGATTTACTGATGGAATAGACCTCTATAGGAGCAGAAGTAGGCCATTCGGCCCATCGAGTCTGCTCCACTATTCAATCATGGTCTGATCCAATTCTTCCGGTTATTCCCACTCCCCTGCTTTCACCCCATTCCCTTTGATGCCCTGGCTAATCAATAACCTATATATCTCTGCCTTAAATATGACTTGGCCTCCACAGCCGCTTGTGACAGTAAATTCCACAGATTTTCCACCCAGTCACGAAAGTAATTTCTCCGAATCTCAGTTCTAAAAGGACGTCCTTCGATCCTGAAATCACGCCCTCTTGTCCTAGAATAGATGGCGTTGTTTCCAGGTTTGCAGATGATACGGAGATTGGTGGAAGGGCCGGTAGTGTTGAGGAAACAGGTAGGCTGCACAAGGGCTTGGATGAGGAGAATAGGCAAGAAAGCTGAAAATTATATACAATGTTGGAAAATGCATCGTCATGCACTTTGGTAGCAGAAGTAATGTACATATTATTTTTTAAATGGGGAGAAAACCCAAAAAGCTGAGATGAAAATGGACTTAGCAGTCATTCTGCAGAACAACCTAAATGTTCAATTGCAGGTAGAGTCAGTGGTGAGGAAGGCAAATCCAACGTTCGCATTCAATTCAAGGGGTTTAGACAGCATTCAATTCAAGAGCAGGGATGTGATGCTGAGGCTGTATAAGGCACTGGTGAAGCCTCACCTTGAGTATTGTGACCAATTTTGGGCTCTTCATCTAAGAAAAAATGTGCTGGCATTGCAGAAGGTTCATTTCTTAAGGATGATTCCAGGGATGAAAGTGTTATCATACGAGGAACTTTGATAGCTCTGGGTCTGTACTTACTGGAATTTAGAAAGATGAGGGTGGATCTCAAAGAAACCCGGAATATTGAAAGTCCTAGACAGAGTCGATATGGAAAGGATGTTACCCATGGTTGGGAGTCTAGGACAAGAGGGCACAACCTCAAGATAGAGGGGGGTCTATGTAAAACAGTTGCGAAGAAATTTGAGCCAGCGGCTGGTGAATTTGTGGAACTTGTTGTGTGTATTTACGGCAGAGCTTGATAGGTTCTAGATTGGACACAGCATCAAAGGTTACGGGGAGAAGGCCAGGTAGTGGGGCTGAGGAGGGAAAAAAAGGATCAGCCATGATTGAATGGCGGAGCAGACTAGATAGGCAAATGGCCTAATTCAGCTCCTATGTCTTATGGTGATCAGACCACTACATTGAAGCATTGTGAGAATGAGCTCGGACACACCAACAAGCATTGAAATGGGTCAAGATTTCATCTCGGGAGAAGCACACACAGCATAACCGGCCTGGCAAAGCTCCCTCACACACACACACAGGAAGGATTGGCAGATTTTAGTCAGAGCCTCAGCAATTTACGTTGTTTTTCCCCTCAATAACCTGGAAACCAATCTCTGCAGAGACAGTAATTTATTTATTTAAACAACTCACACATGTCACACATTGTCAATACACACCAGACATGTGATGACACACTGTGACATAAAAATACTTCAATGTGCAAACTCTCCTTCCATGTGTACACACACCCACTGACATTTACCACACACACACACACACACACACACACACACACACACACACACACACACACACACACACACACACACACACACACACACACACACACACACACACACACACACACACACACACACACACACACACACATTCCGATTTAGGATTGAAATATGCTGTCTTTACCCAGTCTGTCTGTTCTGAGGGATTGAGCTGCCCTCTGACGTGACGTCACTTCAACACTTCACAGACAGACTCCGGGGTGAGATTCCTCAGGAGGATGATTTGGGAGGGTTTGCCAGATGTTGAACTCACGGCCCACTTCATCAATCTGCAAGACTAAGATGTCTTCTTGAGCATGTCCATTTGTGTGTGTTTGCCCCATATTACCCTAACCATTTCCTATCTATGTACCTGAAGAAATTTATTTTAAAATATTTTATTTATACCTGTTTCTACAGCGTCTGCTGGCAAATTCCATTCACCTACCTCACTCTCTGTGAGAATGTTGCCCTATAGATCCCTCATAAAATTTCCCTTTTCACATTCAATCTGATCCCTCTGGTTCTGTACTCCCATTTCTCGGAAAAAGGCTCACTTTATATGAGCCCCTTATGAATGTATTTACCTCAATAAGGGGTCACCCCTCAACCTCCTACACTACAGCTAAATAGCTCAATCTTATACACTTTCTGTTTTTAACCTAAGCCCCCCAGTCCGGGTAACATCCTCATGAAGCTTCCTGTCCAGTGTAATGGCATCCACCCCATATTCGGGGAACCAGAAATGTAGACAATACCCCACGTGTGGTCTATCATCAACATCAAAGGCCCTGGTTAAGTTCATGTGGGCGTGTCGAATAGTCTGATGAATACAGGACTGAAGGTGTTGTATTTGAATGCACCAGTATACGGAATAAGGTAGATGATGTTGTGGCACAGGTAGAGATTGGCAGATACAACGTTGGCGTCACTGAGTTGTGGTGGAAAGGAGATCCTGGCTTGAAGCTCAACATTCAAGGATACACCTTGTATTCAAAGGACAGGCAGGTAGGCAGAGAGGCTGGGGAGGGTCTGTTGGTAAAATATGAAATGAAATCCGTCAAGAGAGGTAACATAGGATTGGAAGATGCAGAATCATTCTGGGTAGAGTTAACAAACTGCAAGGGTAAAAAGAACTGATGGGAGATATATACAAACTTTCAAATAGTAGCCAGGATAGAAATGGGATACAAATTACACCATCAGATGGAAAAAAAGGACAAGGTGACGGTCAGAATGGGGGATTTTAACATGCAGGTAGATTGGGAAAATTATGTTGGTGCTACATTTGAGGATAGGGAATTTGTAGAATGCCCCGAGATGATTTTTTAGAACAGGTTGTGGTTGAGCCCAATGGGAGAAAGACAATTCTAGAGAGGGGTATGTATAATGAACCAGATTGGGAGATTCAGTTAAAAAAAAAACCTTTGGAAGCAGTGATCATAAAATGACAGAATTCACAGCAGAGTTTGAGAAGTAGATAAATTCAGATGCTTCAGTATTAGAGAGAAGTAAAGTTAGTTACAGGGACATGAGGGAGGAACTGACCAAAGTAGATAGGAAGGGACATGAGCAGGGATGATTGCAGAACAACAAAGACTGGTGTTCCAGGCGCAATTCGGATAGATAAATCCCAAAGATGATGGAGTATTATACAGTGAGGATGAGGTAACCGTGTTTGACAAGGGAAGTCAAAGATAGCATAAAAGAGAAAGAGAGGGCAAAAATTAGCCGGATGTTGGAGTATTGAGAAGGTTTTGATCATCAACAGAAAGCAATTACAAAGCCATAAGAAGTGACAATGAGATATGAGGGAAAGCTTACCAACAATATTCAAGAGGACGCAAAAATGTAGAGTAAAAGAGAGTCGAGAATGGATATTAGATCCCAGGAAAATGACACCGGAGAGGAGAAATGCGATAAAAGCCATGGCAGAGGTACTTATTTAATATTTTGTGTCAATCCTCACTGTGAATGATAAATGGAAGTCAAAAACAGCATAAAAGCAGAAGAGAGGGCATACAACAGAGCAAAAATCAGCCGGATGTTGGAGTATCAAGAAAATTCTGTTCATTAACAGAAAGGAATGACAAAGCCATAAGGAGTGAAAATGAGATATGAGGGAAAGCTCGCCAACAATACTCAAGAGGACAGAAAATGTAAAGAGTAAAAGAGAGGTGAGAGTGGATATTGGACCCCTAGAAAATGACATGGAGAGGAGAAATGTGAGATAAAGACATGGCAGAGGTACCTATTTAGTATTATGTGTCACTTTTGAAGATACCAACTGTATGTCAGAAATGTGAGAGTGTTAGGGGACAGAAATGATTGTTGTTGCTGTTACTGAGGAGAAAGTGCGTGGGACGATTGAAGGACTGAAGGTACCTGGACCAGATGGACCACACCCCGGTATTCAGAAAGAGTTAGCTGAAGAGAATATGGGGTCATTAGTAAAGATCTTTAAAGAATCACTTGATACTTGGTCATTCAAGATTGTTAGAAATTGGAAAGGTCACCTCAGACTTTAAGAAGGGAGAGCAGCTGAGGAAAGAAAATTATACGTGAGTTAGTCTGGATGTGGTCTGCTTGGGAAGATGTTGGAGTCCACTATTAAGGACGAGCTTTTGGGTACATGGAAGTTCATGATAAAATAGGGCAAAGCCTTCCCTTAAGGGGAAATCTTGCCTGACGAATCTGTTGGAATTCTTTGAGGAACACAAAGCCAAGATAGACAAAGAATGATTTGGATGACAGAATTGTTGCCTTTGTGGCCAAGCTTGCAGATGATATGAAGATAGGTGAAGGAGCAAGTAGTGCTGCAGAAGCTCGGAATCTGGGGAAGGACAGAGACAGATCAGGAAATGGGCAAATAAGTGATAGATGGATTATCGAGTAGGGAAGTCGTGCATGCACTTTGGTAGAAGGAATAAAGGCATAGACAATTTTGAAAATAAAGAGAAAATTCAAAAATCAGAAGCGCAAAGGGACTTGGATGTCGTTGTTCAGGATTCCCTACATGTCAAACTGCAGTTTGTGTCAGTAGTAAGATCGGCAAACTCAATATCAGAATTCATTTCGAGAGGAATAGAATACAAGAGCAAGGATGTAATGCTGAGGTTTTATAAGGCATTGGTCAGACCACACTTGGAGTATTGTGACCAGTTTTGGGTAGCTTCTATCGGAAAAGATGTGCTGGCATTGGAGAAAGTCCAGGGGGTTCACAAGAATGATTCCGGGAATGAAAGAGTTAACATATGAGGAGTGTTTAATGGTTCTGGGCCTGTACTCATAGGAGTTCAGAAAATTGGCTGATTTATTAGCCTCCTCAACCCTATAATCCCGCCTCCTTCCCATAAATTTTGAGACTCTGACTAATCAAGAGGGTTACCTATCAACTTCTGCTTTAAGAATCTGCAGATGCTGGTAATTCAAGCGACACAGATCCTGGTGAAGGTCCCGGCCTGATCTCACTGAAACCTATCTGGAGAGAGTTGATGTCGGGAGGATATTTCCTGTAGTGGGTGGGTCGAGGACCAGAAGGCACAGCGTCCGACTACAGAACGTCCATTTAGGACAGAGATGAGGAGGAATTCCTTTAGCCACAGGATAGTCAGTCTGCCACAGGCAGCTGTGGAGGCCAAGTAATTGAGTATATTTAAAGTGGAGCCACGCACACAAACTGCTGGATGAACTCAGCAGGACAGGAAGCAACTGTTGACAGTTCGGGCTGAAACACTTCATCAAGATCTGTGTTGCTTAAGGGTCCCTACAAATTCTTCCTGTCCTAATGACGGGCTGTGGGGGATGGGGTTGTGGGAAAGGGGACAAAGGAATCCTCATGTCCCACCTTTATCCCCCTCCACCATCTCATTACATCTACACACACAGTTCACCAACAGGCTTTCCACCAATAACCATATAACAACAGCACGGAAACAGGCCATCTCGGTTCTTCTTGTCCGTGCCGAAGGCTTACTCTCACCTAGTCCCATCGACCTGCACTCAGCCCATAACCCTCCATTCCTTTCCTGTCCAATCTACCACCTGGTTCTGGTTCAGTCTGCCATTCATCTCTCCCCTACTGGTTCTCATTAGCACATTTTCTGTCTCGGACCCTCCACGCTCCCCCACTTCACACACACAAATGAATGTGAACATTGACTGAAGGGCCTGTTCCTGTACTGTACTGTTCCATGTTCTCTGTTCCCTGGTTAGAAGAATGGGAGCAGATCTCAGAGAAACACGAAATTCTTTCCGGGGTCAACAGGCAGGATACAGGGAGGATGTTTCCTGTGTCTGAGGAGTCAAGGGTCAGAAGTCACTGTTTGGAATTCTCAGCACCCGTGGGGGGGGGGGATGGGTTGGGGTTCTTCGCCATTCAGTTCACAGAACCATAGCCGTACAGAATCGAAATGTGCCCTTCGACCCATCACCTCTGTACTGACCTATTTACCCATCTACATTCATCCCATTGGCCGGCATTAGGTCAGTCTCCCTCTGTGCCTTGCCTATTGAAGTGTCTGTCAGAGTGTCTCCTACACACAGAGGACTGGAGGCCAGTGACCTGCAGAGGTCGCTGCTGGGGCCGGGTTGTTTGTCATTCATATTAATGATTTGGATGAGAATGTAAGTGACAAAGTTAGTTGGTTTCTGAGAAACACTAAAATTCATGGTGTAGTGGAGAGGGAAGTGGATTATCTAAGTTTACAATAGGCCCTTGATCAACTGTAGAGGTGGGTACAGTAACAACGTTTTAAAATACATCTTGCCAGGGACGTGGATAAGAAAGGGGAAAAGGAATAATGGGCAAATGGGACCAGCTTATTAAAGCTGGTCGGCACGAACAAGTGGGGCCGAAGAGCCTCTGTGACCTCCTGTTTAAATCCATTCACTCACATGCACTCGTTTCTGCTGTCTATCTCCCCTATTTATTTCTGTTCTTAAGTGAGATGACGACCTGAAATGTAGACTGTCCATCTCTCTCCACACATGCTGCCTGATCCGCTCGGTTCCTCCAGCATTTTGTGTCTGTTTGATCGGGAAATCTCTGCTCTCCGTCCAGCGGAAAACCCTTGGGGAGACATTAGTTGTCCATCCGCTTTCGTCGGGGCAAACCACGGGAAAGGTTCACGTCGGCTACCTGACTGCGCCTGAAGCCCAGCCGCCTTTCCCCAGTCACCGGGGCCGCGATGCCTAAGTCTCCCCCCGTTCCCCGGGGCCGCGCTGCCCGATGTCCCCCGATCCCCGGGGCCGCGTTGCCCGAGTCTACCCCCGATCCCGGGGGACTCTCTAATTCTCTGCTTCTGCCTCCAGTCTTTGTCACCCTGGATGTGGAAACGGCGCATTGGCGACTCGAGGTGTCTGAGGATCGGAAGAGTGTGAGATACACCGGGACCTGGAGGAATCTCCCTAACACCGGGAAGAGATTCACAGACTGGGAATGTGTGATGGGATCAGAGGGATTCACATCGGGGAGACATTACTGGGAAGTGGAGGTGACGGGGAATCGGGTCTGGTTTCTGGGAGTTGCCGCAGAGTCTGTGAAGAGGACGGGATGGTTCAGTCTGAGTCCGGAGACCGGATTCTGGGTCATCGGGCGGGTTAATGACGTGTTATATCGGGATTGTGACGTGTTACATCGGAGTTATCTCGTGTTCCGTGTTCTTACCTCCCCCAAGTCCGCTCTCCCTGCCGGTCCCATCCCCGGGAGGGTGGGAGTTTATCTCATTTACGAGTCCGGGACAGTTTCATTTTACAACGCGGAGACCAAGTCCCATCTCTGCACCTTCACTGGGAATAAATTCACGGGGAAACTTTATCCTCTCTTCGCGACATGGTATGGAAACCAGTGGCTGAAAGTCTGATCCGGTTCCGCTCCGGGTCTGTAAACGGGTCGGGTCCCGGGACCGGCGTCAGGAGTAAAGTCGCTGTAAATATAAATGTGCGGAGAGTGCAGCTAAATATGTGGATAAGGAGATGGTGCAGGAGGGAGAGTTTCATGTTTCTAGACAATTGGGCTTTGTTCCCGGGAAGGTGGGACCTGTTCCGACGGGACGGTTTGCCCCTGAACTGGAGGGGGACTAACATCCTTGCGGGTAGATTTGCCAGTGCTGCTCCGGGGGTGGTGTGGGGGGGGGGGGCTTTGTGGTGTTAGAGCAGATAGTGAGGTGGAGGAGGATAAAGGACATGCCAGGACTGCATGTATAGACAGATATAAAAAATATAAAATTATACGTGATATAAATATTCTCAGGTGTATCTATTTCAATGCACGGAGTATTGTAGGTAAGGCAGATGAGTTTAGGGTGTGGATTGACACGTGGGAATACGACATTATTGGTATTGGTGGGACTTGGTAGCAGGAGGGGCAGAACTGGCAGGTTAATGTTCTTGGGTTCCGTTGTTTCAGACCTGACAGAGGAGGAGGGGTGAAAGAGGGAGGAGAGGCATTACTAGTCAGGGAAAATATCACAGCTGTGCGTAGACAGGACAGCCCGGAGGGCTTGTCTACAGAGGCCATATGGGTGGAGCTGAGGAGCGGGAAAGGTTTGACCGCACTAATAGGGGTGTATTACAGACCGCCCAGTAGTCAGAGAGAATTGGAGGTGCAGATCTGTAGAGAGATGGCAGACGGGTGTAAGAAACAGGACGTTTTAATAGTAGGGGATTTTAACTTGACTGGGACTCCCAAACTGTAATAGGGCTAGATGGCTTGGAGTTTGTCAAATGTGTTCAGGGAAGTTTTCTAAATCAATATATAGAGGTACCTATGAGAGAGGATGCAATACTTGATCTCCTATTTGGAAACCAGACAGGTCAGGTGACAGAAGTATGTGTATGTGAACATTCTGTGTCCAGTCACCATAATGTCATTAGTTTCAAGTTAATTATGGATCAGGATAGGTCTGGTCCTTGAGTTGAGGTTCTAAATTGGAGAAGGGCCAATTTTGTGGAAATAAAAAAGGATCTAGGAAGAGTGGATTGGGATGTTTTTTTTCTGGCAAGGATGTGTTCAGTAAGTTCAAAGGCGAAATTTTGAGAGTGCAGAGTTTGCATGTTCCTGCCAGGATTAAAGGCAAAGTTAACAGGCATAGGGTACCTTGGTCTTCAAGGGATATTGGCGATCTGGTTAAGAAAAAGGGAGAAGTGTATAGCAGGTATAGGCAACAAAGAACAAATGAGGTACTTGAAGAATATAGAAAATGTAAGAAAATACTAAAGAAGGAAATCAGGAAGGCAAAAGGAAGACATAAAGTTGCTTTGGCAGATGATGTGAAGGTAACCCCAAAGGATTTCTACAAATATATTGAGAGTAAGGGACAAAATTAGTCCCCTAGAAGATCAGAGTGTCGAGCCTCACGAGATGGGGGAGATCTTAAACAGGTTTTTTTTGCATCAGTATTTACTCAGGAAACTGGCATAGTGTATATGGAAGGAAGGGAAACAAGCAGTAGTGTCATGGAACATTTGTAGATTAAAGAGGAGGAGGTGCTTGCTGCCTTACAGCGAATAAAGGTAAATAAATCCCCCGGACCTGACTTGATATTTCCTCGGACCTTGAGAGAGACTAGTGTAGAATTTGCAGGGGCCCAGGCAGAAATATTTAAAATGTCCTCAGCCATAGGTGCAGTGCCGGAGGATTGGAGGGTAGCTCTTGTTACTCCGGTGTCTAAATAAGGCTCCAATAGTAAACCGGGTAATTACAGGCCAGTGAGCCTGACATCAGTAATAGGTAAATTATTGGAAAGTGTTCTGAGAGATCGAATATACAAGTATTTGGACAACCAAGGGCTGATTAAGGATAGTCAGTATGTCTTTGTGCGTGGTAGATCAAGTTTAATGAATCTTGTAGAGTTTTCCGAGGAGATTACCAGCAAAGAAAGTAGATGAAGGAAAGGCTGTGCATGTTTTCTACATTAACTTTTTTAAGGTCTTTCACCAGGTCCCACATTGGAAGCTAGCTCTGAAGGTTCAGACACTAGGTATCCATGGAGAGGTTGTAAACTGGATTCGAAGTTGTCTGTGTGGGAGAAGAAAGAGAGTGGTAGTGGATGGTTGCTTCTCAGACTGGAGGCCTGTGACTAGTGGTGTGCCTCAGGGATCTGTGTTGTTTGTCTGTATCAATGATATAGATGTGGTCAATTGGATCAGCAATTTTGCTGTTGACACCAAGATTGGAAGCGTTGTGGACAGCGAGGAAGGCTTTCAAAGCTTCCAGAGGGATCTGGACCAACTGTAAAAATGGGCCAGAAAATGACAGATGGGATTTAATGCAGACAAATGTGAGCGTTGCATTTTGGAAGGACAAACGAAGGTAGGACATACACAGTAAATGATAGGGCACTGAGGAGTGCGGAGAAACAAAGAGATCTGGAAGTTCAGGTACATCATTCCCTGAAAGTGGCGTCACAGGTAGACAGGGTTGTAAAGAAGGCCTTTGGCATCCTGGCATTCATAAATCAAAGTACTGAGTACAGGAGTTGGGATGTTATGGTGAGGTTGAAAACGGCATTGGTGAGGACAAATTTGGAGTATTATCTGTAGTTCTGGTCACCTAACTTTAGGAAGGATATCAGTAAGATTGAAAGAGTGCAGAGATTTACTAGGATGTTGCCAGGTCTTCAGGAGATGAGTTACAGGGAAAGATTGAACAGTTTAGGACATTATACCTTGGAGCGTAGAAGAATGAGAGGAGATTTGATAGAGGTTTATAAAATTATGAGGGGTACAGACAGTAAATGCGAGCAGGTTCTTTCCACTTAGATTAGGAAAGATAAATGCGAGAGGACATGGCTTTAGAGTGAAATGGGAAAGGTTTAGGGGGAACATTAGGAGGGACTTCTTCACTCAGAGCGTGGTGAGAGTGTGGAATGAGCTGCCATCTGACGTGGTAAATGCGGGCTCATTCTTAAGTTTTAAGAATAAATTGGATAGATACATGGATGGGAGAGGTGTGCTGTAGTGTTCTATGTGTATGTGTTCATAGTGTATTTCACTATGGAGTGAAATAAACACGACATGAGAATTGTCGATCGATTAATTTTAACTCGTTCACCGCTTCCGTCAACCGAACAGAAACACCGGGGATTCAGCAGCAGCTGGGGGAGGTGGGTCCTGAGCTCCCTCGGGTCCTAAAGTTCACCCTCAATGAGACAGATTAAATGGGACAAATGGGAGCAGTGCTGACTAGAAAAGACAGTGAAGATTGAACATTAAGTTCATCGGCCATTTCTTTAGCCCCCATTACTACTTCACCATCATCATTTTCCAGTGGTCCAGTATCAACTCTCATCTCTCTTTCACTCTGCATGTAACTGAAAACTAAACTTTTAGTATGCTGATTTATATTATTGGCCAGTTTGCCCTCATATTTCGTATTGACCATTCTTATGGCTTTTTTCGTTACCTTTTGTTGGATTTTAAGAGCATCCCAAAAGTCCAACGTCTCACTCACCTTTGCTACATTTGTGCCATTTTCTTAGGTTTAACACAATCCTTAATTTCCCTTGTCAGCCACGGATGTCTACCCCTACCATTTGAGAACTTTTTTCTGTGGACATTTCTGTCCTGCGCCTTGTAAACTATTCCCAGATACTTCAGCCACCTCAGTTCAGCCATCATCCCTGCAGAATCCTCCTCCAATTCACTCGGCAAGTTCCTCTCTGATGCCTCTGTAATTCCCTTTATTCCATTGCGAGACTGATACATGTGACTTGGGCTTCTCCCTCTCAAAGTGCAGTATGAATTCAATTATATTATGATCACTGCCTCCTATGGGTTCCTTAACTTTAAACTCCCGAATAAGATCAGGGTTATTACACAACACCCAATCTACTCTTGCCTTTCCCTGAGTAGGCCCACACACAAGCTGCTCTAACAAGCCGTTTCGTAGGCATTCAGCAAATGCCCTCTTGTGATCTGACAACATCTGATTTTCCCAATCCTCTTGCATATTGAAGTCCCCCGATACAATTGTGACATTGCAATTATTACTTGCCTTTTCCACCTCAAACTGTGAATTAATTTAAAGTCACTCCCATAATTTAATAAAGTTTTTATCTGAAAACTATCTACCCTCGCAAAGATTGTACTAAAGTCTGCACTTGATTTTTCTTCAGCCTTATATGCTTCACATTGAAATAGTATTTGTTGCGACAGGTTCATAATGACAAAATGTACACAACACAGAATGAAGTTTTCCAATTAGATACAAGGCATAATTAAGCATAGTGTGGGCATTTCTAAGTCGTGTCAATATCATTCCTTCCCTTGTTTTAAGACCTTCTTCTATAAACCCAACAGGTTTATGTATTCTGTACAGGTGTCTGTCCTTATGTCCATTATCCTACAAGTCTTGCCGTCAGCCCCTAACTCTTAACACAACCAACCCTTTAGCTTCTGATTTGCTAAGTGGAAGGTCTATATCCACAGCTTAACATTTAACAGCTTTTGGTGCTAAACAGTCAACCCCATCATTTTCCTCAACAGTGTGATGTTCAGGGCCCATAATGTGCAGACATATAATTCAAATTTGATATATGAAATACCGTTTGACGCGTTTCCAATAGTCAATCTGACCTACTGTCAGAATGACCTGTTTAAGACTCGTCAAAACCGAAATGTATTCTGAACAAATTATAAGGACCAATTTCCTCCACCCTGTGTCAGCCTAAACTTTTGGCAAATAATTCTGCTTCCTATGCTGATAAATGGCTGTAAGTCATTTATTTATCATTTACGTGCAATTCAGGCACACAAGAACAGCCACACCGACATCCTCAGTTAAAATATCTTTTGATTCATCTGTAAAAATGGTTACCGTATGATAATAACTTTCATTAATGTACTGATGAACCAACAGACTCTCAGGCAAAACCGAATCCGATCGTGTAACCTAAAATCAACTGAAGTCATTCGAAAAAACAAGTTGGGGTTACAGATAAAGCTACAGTGGGACATATTGTTTCATCAAATACACCCATATTCCCAGCGTGGTAAGAACCCAGCCACCCAAAACAAAAAACACTCTTCTTGTGATGTCCCCAACCGTCTTCTAGCACACCTTTAACAGGATGATCATTTCTTTGTCCCCGCAAATTAATCCAGTATGTTAACATCACCTTCAACCTCTGTAATTGTGAGGGCAATTGTCCCATTGCACTCAGTTTATCCAAAACAGGAGACGACATTACTGCACCAGAACACAATCTTAAAGTCTGTAATTTTACCACATACAAACATTTTTAATTTGAAGATGAAGCGGATCCATAAGCCACACAGACATAATCAAGAACAGATCAAATTAAACAAATATAATTGGTCAACAAAGATTTTCACGTGCATCCAAGAGTACCCGCATAGATGCCTGAGGTGATTTAAAGCTCCTTTACATTTATCAATTACTTTACTGACAGGTGCTTCCATGTCAGATTATTATCCATCCACATACTGAGAAATCTTACCACTGACACTTCCTCAAGATATTAATCATATAATTTAAAATCAAGTGCAAGTCTATTAATCCTGTTTGTAATACACAAAATGTGTTTTAGCGACTGAAAGCTTAAACTTCTTATCAATTTGCCCACAGTTTGTCCTATTTTTTGTAAATTGCAATAAAACTATCTATAAAAATAATCTATAAAACTACAACATCTGTTTATTGTGATTTACCCAGGGTATCCGATTTTGCCAACTCAGAGAAAATATCATTGATCATAGTATTAAATAATGAAGGGCTACATATACTGCCAAACACGAGGAAATTTGCAGATGCTGGAAATTCGAGCAACACACACAAAATGCTGGTGGAACACAGCAGCCAGGCAGCATCTGTAGGAAGAAGCGCTGTCGACGTTTCGAGCCGAGACCCTTCGTCAGGACTAAGTGAAATAAAAAATAGTAAGAGATTTGAAAGTAGGAGGGGGAGGGGAAAATCCGAAATGATAGGAGAAGACCGGAGGGGGTGGGGTGAATCCAAGAGCTGGAAAGGTGATTGGCAAAAGGGATACAGAGCTGGAGAAGGGAAAGGATCATGGGAAGGGAGGCCCAGGGAGAAAGAACGGGGGAGGGAAGCACCAGAGGGAGATGGAGAACAGGCAAAGAGTGGTGGGCAGAGAGATAGAGAGAGAATAAGGGTGGGGGGAATAAATAAATCAAGGATTGGGTAAGAAGGGGGAGAGGGGCATAAACGGAAGTTACAGAAGTCAATGTTCATGCCATCAGGTCGGAGGCTACCCAGCCGGTATATAAGGTGTTGTTCCTCCAACCTGAGTATGGCTTCATCTTGGCAGTCGAGGAGGCCATGGATAGACATATCAGAAGGGGAATGGGGCGTGGAATTAAAATGTGCGGCCACTGGGAGATCCTGCTTTCTCTGGCAGACAGAGCATAGGTGTTCAGTGAAATGGTCTCTCAGTCTGTGTCGGGTCTCACCAATATATAAAAGGCCACACCGGGAGCACCGGACGCAGTATACCACACCTGCCGACTCACAGGTGAAGTGTCACCTCACCTGGATGGACTGTCTAGATAGATAGATAGATACTTTATTCATCCCCATGGGGAAATTCAACTTTTTTCCAATGTCCCATACACTTGTAGCAAAACTGTTACATACAATTCTTAACTCAGTAAAAAAAAATATATGATATGCATCTAAATCACTATCTCAAAAAGCATTAATAATAGCTTTTAAAAAGTTCTTAAGTCCTGGCGGTAGAATTGTAAAGCCTAATGGGATTGGGGAGTATTGATCTCTTCATCTTGTCTGAGGAGCATTGCATCGATAGTAACCTGTCGCTGAAACTGCTTCTCTGTCTCTGGATGGTGCTATGTAGAGGATGTTCAGAGTTATCCATAATTGACCGTAGCCTACTCAGCGCCCTTCGCTCAGCTACCGATGTTAAACTCTCCAGTACTTTGCCCACGACAGAGCCTGCCTTCCTTACCAGCTTATTAAGACGTGAGGCGTCCCTCTTCTTAATGCTTCCTCCCCAACACGCCACCACAAAGAAGAGGGCGCTCTCCACAACTGACCTATAGAACATCTTCAGCATCTCACTACAGACATTGAATGACGCCAACCTTCTTAGGAAGTACATTCGACTCTGTGCCTTCCTGCACAAGGCATCTGTGTTGGCAGTCCAGTCTAGCTTCTCGTCTAACTGTACTCCCAGATACTTGTAGGTCTTAACCTGCTCCACACATTCTCCATTAATGATCACTGGCTCCATATGAGGCCTAGATCTCCTAAAGTCCACCACCATCTCCTTGGTCTTGGTGATATTGAGACGCAGGTAGTTTGAGTTGCACCATATCACAAAGTCCTGTATCAGTTTCCTATACTCCTCCTGCTGTCCATTCCTGACACACCCCACTATGGCCGTGTCATCAGCGAACTTCTGCACATGGCAGGACTCTGAGTTATATTGGAAGTCTGATGTGTACAGGGTGAACAGGACCGGAGAGAGTACGGTTCCCTGCGGCGCCCCTGTGCTCCTGAATGGTGGTGAGGGAGGAAGTGTAAGGGCAGGTGTTGCACTTGTTCCACTTACAAAGATAAGTGCTGGGAAGGATGCCGGTGGGAACGGATGTGGAGGGGGACGAAACGAATGGACAAGGGAGTTGCGTAGGGAGCGATCCCTGCAGAAAGCAGAAATGGGGGAGTGGGGAGGGAAAGATGTGTTTGATAGTGGGATCCAGTTGGAGGTGGCGGAAGTTACATTGAATTACACGTTGGACCCGGAGGCTGGTGGGGTGGTAGGTGAGGACCAGGGGAACCATATCCCGAGTGGGATGGCAGGCGGATGGGGTGAGGGCGGATGTGCGGAAAATGGGAGAGATGCGTTTGAGAGCAGAGTTGATAGTTGAGGCAGCGCCAATGCAGTCGTCGATGTAGCGAAGGAAAAGAGGGAGACGGATGCCCGTATAAGCTTGGAACATGGACTAATCCACAAAGCCAACAAAAAGGCAGGCATAGCTGGGACTCGTGCGAGTGCCCATGACTGCACCTTTGGATTGGAGAAAGTGGGAGGAGCCAAAGGAGAAATTATTGAGAGTAAGAACTAATTCCGCCAGACGGAGGAGAGTGGTGGTAGAGGGGAATTGGTTAGGTCTGGAATCCAAAAAGAAGCGGAGAGCTTTAAGAACTTCCTGTTGGGGGATGGAGGTATATAGGGACTGGACATCCATGGTAAAATAAGGCGGTGGGGGGCCAGGGAATTTAAAATCACTGAAAAAATTCAAAGCGTGAGAAGTTTTACGAACATAGGTGGGAAGAGATTGAACAAGGGGGGATAAGGCAGTGTCAAGGTATGCAGAAATGAGTTCGGTGGGGCAGGAGCAAGCTGAGACAATAGGTCTACCTGGACAGTCAGGTTTGTGGATCTTGGGTAGGAGGTAGAAACGGGAAGTGCGGGGTGTGGGAACTATGAGGTTGCTGGTAGTGGATGGGAGATACCCAGAGTTTATAAGGTTGGTGATGGTATAGGAGAAAATAGCCTGGTGCTACTTAGTGGGGTCAAGATCAAGGGGTAAATGAGAGGAGGTATCAGAGTTGTCGCTGTCCCTCGGCCAGGTAGAGGTCAGTAGGCCGGACGACAACAGCGCCCCCCCCCCCGCCTATCAGCGGATTTTATAGTGAGATTGGGATTGGTGCAGAGGGAGCGGAGAGCAGAGCGTTCGGAAGGAGTGAGGTTGGAATAGGAACAGGGTGTGGTGAAGTCGAGGCGCTTGATTCCCGTCGGCAGTTAGCAACAAAGAGATTCAGAGCAGGCAGAAGACCAGAGCGGGGTGTCCATGAAGAGGAAGAGGTTTGAAGACGGGAGAAGGGTTCATCGGTGGGGGTAGGAGAGTCCTTGCCAAAGAAGTAAGCTCGGAGACGGAGCCGGCGGAAGATGAGTTCAGCGTCATGGCGTACGCAGAACTCGCTGAGGTGTGGGCGAAGAGGGATAAAGCTGAGGCCCTTACTGAGGACAGAGCGCTGTGCCTCAGAGAGTTGAGGGGCGGAGGGAATGGTAAAGACCCGGCGCGGATGAGAGCTAGGATCAGAAGGGGGAGGGGGGATGCTGGTGGTGTCGGTGGAGAGGGAAGGGTTAGGGTGAGAGGAAGATGGAGCCTCTGAGGGCCCAGGAGCTGACGATGGGATCTGAGGGAGAGGGGATTGCAGAGTGGTGGTGGGGAAAGGGGAGACGGGAGTCACAATTGTATCCCGTGAAAACCCGGCCTTGGAGTTCAAGGCTGGAGTCGCAGTCGGTGGCTGTGCAATCGCTTTGAAGCTGTCCATTGTGGTTGCAACACGCGTTGAATGTGTAGAGTCCGGGTTTTGAATATGCCCTGGGTTGCAGGTGGACGATCTTGTGATCCTTGCAGGACGTGATAAAGTCAAAGAAACGGCGATTGCACGCATGGATCCGACGGAGGATGAAATAATGGACAGGTCCATTGCAAATGGAGAAAAAGGTGTCCCGGAGGCGTGGAAGGGATTGTGACAGGGACACCAGGTACCTTCTCACGGCGGAGAGTGTCGCCCTCACAGAAACAACGGGAGGCAGAGTCAATTAAATGTGAGTACCTGGGATCCTCGGAAGGTCCAAATTGAGAAGCTCGAAAACGGATCCTGAAGCCAACTGGAGTCATTTGGCGGCGGAGACACGTTCCAAGGAAGGATATATGGCTGTAATAGCGGGTCTGGGTCGAAATATGATCGAAAAGTTGAAGGGCCGAAGGAATTATTGATGGGGAGCAGCGAGAGAGGGTTTCACTGAACTCCCGTCGAAGAGAAGATTTAAACTTCTTCAGTGTAGGCATCACTGCCAGAGGCTTCGCAGTAGTGAATTTAAAGAGCAAACACGAGGAAATCTGCGGATGCTGGAAATTCAAACAACAACACACACAAAACGCTGGTGGAACACAACAGGCCAGGCAGCATCTATAGGAAGAAGCACTGTCGACGTTTCGGGCCGAGACCCTTCGTCAGGACTAATCGAAAGAAAAGATAGTAAGAGATAATATTTGTGAATATTATTTCAACTAAATAGTTAGTAGAGAAGAAAAACGGAAACAGCAAAAAGGGCCAATTATTATCAAACAGCCAAATATGCACGTGTTGGAGCTCGAATTTCCTAAAAATCATATTCATCGATCCTCTGGAGCCTCCGACACCTTGTCCCCATCGAATCAGGGTCCCCTCCAGATCGAAACCTACAGCCGCTTCTCGCCACAGCCTCCTCTCTTCCTCTCCCACCTCTGTCAGGCAGAAGACCAACCCAATCTCCTGATTAGATGGCCCACTCTCCTTAGCACCCTTTACCTCTAATAATAATCCAATCACTCAGAACGGAAACCTTTACCAGGGCGTGACAATTCTTTTATCGATACGTTATTAATAAATGCAATTTCAAATTTAAACCATGGCCCTTGCTATGTCTTTCAGGTGGAGACACCTATTTGTGAATTGTTTGCAATTATTCTTCACTGGGATAATCTACTGTGTATGTGGGGAATGTTGGTGGATTTGGAGGTGCACAGGGATTTGTGCGTGCTGGTGGATTTTGAGTAATGATAAATATCTGGTTTGTTTCGTTTATTTATACTTTAATAATAAATGCGTTTTGCAAGCTGAACTTCGTTCTTGCCATTTAAATATGGTGGAAACTATTTTGTCAACTGTCTGAAATGATTACTGTTCTGGGAGAAACTATTGTGAATGGAGCGGTGCACTCGGCTTTGAGGTGCACCCAGATTTGGGTACGTGCATGGATAGCGTGGGTGCAAACTGATGTAGGGGTGTCGGTGGACTGGAGTCTGTGACGAACCTGAAGGTTGTTCCATTTATAGATACTTTTATAATAAATGTACCTCGGACTTTGATTTTTTTTTGTAGGTTGAAGCCGCTATTTTGTGTACTGTTTGAAACGATTCTTGCTTTGATCTGACCTTATGGGCCTGTGAGCTTGTCAGAGGGTTTGGAGTGTACATAGATTTTGGGCGCGCTCTTATTTGTTGATGGGTACATGTTTGGGGGTACTCACCGAATTTATTGATGTACGCAAATTTAGGGGCGATTTAGGGCTGAATTGTCAAATATGGTGGTGTGCGCCTATTTATGGTGGAGTTCTCTCATGTACTTGAAGGAGCTATTTCGAGTTACACACAGATATTGGTGAGTCGGCGTATCAAGATTGGTACACAACTTTTGGGCTACGTTGGCATTACTAGTGACGAAGTTGCCATTTTCTCAACTGCTTGACACAATTCTTGTTCTGAGATAATCTATTGCACATGTCAGCGCGTGTCAGAGGGTTTGAAGTGCGCACCAAATTGGTAATAGTGAGGAGTTATTGACATGACAGCGAATATGGGTGTGCACATGGTTTTGTAGGTACACACAGATTTGGGGATGTGCACGGATTTAGGAGTGTGTTCTCGAAAATGTGGGTGTACACTGATTTGTGGAATGCGCAGATTCAGTGGTTTGTGGGTAAATATGGAGTTGTCAGCGGGTTTGGGCTGCAGGTGGATTTTGGGGTGCGCTCTCAATTGGGTATTGTTACGTACCCCGTAACGGGTTAAAAGGAAAAACAGCAATGGAACACACCTGGAGTCTGAGTCTTCTGTTAATAAACAGAATTTATTAGTAACTATGCAATAAAATAATATAAAACAAGATAAATCAAACAGGTTACCAGAGTTTATACATATATATGTGTGTAAACATAAAACCCTAAACCTCTTCAAGCTCAAGGTGGTAAATGATACAGTCTTACGATGTTGTAGGAATGAAGTCAGTTCAGTTCGTGATATTGAGTTGAATAGAATTGTAGAGAGAGAGAGAGAGAGAGGTGATTTGTTCTCCGAGTAAGCCGATGCCGTCGATTCTTCCCACGTTTTACTCCGAAGTCCTGTTAAAGTCACCGACTGTGACCAAACAAAAGGGTACCGTCTTCACGCGGTAAAGCTATCAACCCATGCAAGGGCTGAACACAGATAGCTTTCAACTGGTCATCCCTTTTCCACACTGCGAGCGAAACCCACCCTTCGTGGGCATGCAAAGCTCATCCAGTGTCTATTTCTGTCTGTGCCTTCCGTGTGTCTGTCTGAAAAGCCAGCTGACCTTGTATATATCCCAAATATGCTGAACGCCAGCTGTCTATCATATAGCTCAGCTCCGCCGTAACTTTGGCAACTCACGGGCTGTTCGGTGGTCTCCCTCTGAATCAGTACACACACGCTCTCCCGCTCTCTGTTTAAAGGCACAGTCCATATTGAATAAACCTGAAGATCTCGTCACAGTATCTATGAGAGAAGCATCATTGGGATTTCTCACAACTCCAAGTCAACCGACATACTGCCTTCCTCGTGCATCTATTTCGACCAGCACGCACCCAAATCAACTCGCCGCCCCAACCCCGTGTGCAGCAGCAAATCTGTCTGCACTCCAAACTTACTGAAGCACATTCTAAAGAACAGGATATGTAAGTATTCGAACTTCAACAGTAATATGGTAAACGCTGCTCCAGTCTATCCCGAGGTCACGTGCCAGTCCCGCCGTAGTTTACCCCACACACATATAAAACTGGAAAAAGTACCCTTTCAGATTCATCACACTACAAAATCCACCGACACCCCAAGTAAGTGTGCACCTACAAATCCATGTGCACCCTAAACCTGCTCAAACCGCCATATGCACAGTATTGTATCCCATAGCAAGAATCAGTTCACACCACCCCTCTACCAGATAACCTATCACGCCACGTAACAGTATAATCATTCGCAGAATAACTTAAATGTACGAATTACCAGGCTTTCTGAATACACATAACATCGGGAGGATTTCACAAATCCGGGATAACTTTCAGAGGATGGACGCGGTTCCCTTTCGACGTCTGGGTAAGTGCGTCCAGCAGATGTTTGAGGTGGATGTGGAAATGTGCAAACCAATATTCGTGCTGAGCCCAAACCCGCTGATACCCCAAATGCACATTAATTATTCTCAGAGCAAGAATTATTTCAATCAGCTCACTGAAGAAGGAAACAACTTTCAGATTCGTCATACCATTCGTCCACCAACACCCGCAAGTAAGCACGGTCCCGGGACCGTGGGAAATCTCGGGCAGCGCTTTGTGTTGGCGAATACGGAAGTGCACAGGGATTTCTGAGTGTTGGTTAATGTGTGGGTGCACAATGCTTTGGGAGGGGTGAACGCCCGTTTGGAGTTTGCACGGGCATTTGGGAGTTCATATGGATTTGGGGCTGCGCACAGATTTGGATGTGTCGGCGGATTTGGGGATGCAGACCGATAAGGCGTGTCCGTGGATAAATCTCAAGGTTGTTTCATTTATTGATACTTTAATAATAATTGCATTTTCAACTTGGAACTTGGTTCTTGCTATTTGGTTTAAGGTGGAGGCAGCTATTTTCTGAATTGTTTGAAATGATTCTTACTCTGGGTAATCTAAAGTGCGTAAAGGGGAGTCAACAGGTTTGGGGTGCACACGGATATGGGATTTGGGGGTGTCGGCTGTTTTGGGGCTGCGTATAGATTGATTTGGGGTGAAGACTGCGTTGGGGGTTGCATTCGACTCTGCGGATGTACACATATTTGGGAATATCAGTGGATTCTGAGGTCTGTCGAATTTCAATGTCGGTTTATTTATACAGAATTTGATACCAAATGCAACTTGAACCTTGATCTCCGTTCTTCCTTCTTTTGAGGTGGAGACTGATATTTTGTGAACGGAGCCAAATGTTTCTTGCTCTGAAATAATCTAACTTGCATGTGGAGGGGTCGGCAAGATCGGGGTTACGCGGATTTGTGAGTGCAGACAAATTTGAGATTTGCGCCGATTTACCAGTGTTTTGGTGAATTTGGGGATGTACAGGGATTGGAGGATGTGCTCAGAAATAGGGGTTTGTCAACGAATCTGGAGGTATCGCTGGATTTCGGGGCATCCACTATCCACTGACGCGGTGGTGAATATGGGTTTGAGGAGGTGCACAGATTTGGAAATGTCAGCGGATTTGGAGGTATTCATGGATTTGGCCGGTATTTCGCCGTCTCGGGATGTGGAGCTGTGGGAAATCTACAAGATGCTCCATTTATAGACATTTTAATAGTAAATGCAGTTTGAAATTTGTTGCTTGTTTTTGTTATATTATTAACGTGGAACTGCTGAAAGTGATTCCTCCTCTGGGATAATCTGATGTGCATGTGGTGGTGTCAGCTGGTTTAGGGTGCGCACGGAATTGGGGTGACACTGAATTGGGATTGTGCATTGATTCTCGTGTGCACACGGAATGCCGATGCTTACAGATTTGGGATATGCCCTAATTTACGGCGACGACAACGGATATGTGGGTAAGTACGCACGTGGACGTGTGTTTGGATATTGAACTGTTGTTGCTTTGTTTTTCCTAATGTCAAGGCATCTATTTTGTGAAGTGTTTGAGGTGATTCCCGCTCTGGGATAGTCTCATGTGTCGGTGTATGAAGGGATTGGGCTGCGCACGGATTTGGAGATATGCGCAGATTTCGGAGTTTGTGGTGAATCTGCGGCTGCAGACGGATTGTGTCGCACATGTGGCTTAACGGACGTGCGAACATTTACTGTCAGCGAATGTGTGGGTGCACTGGCATTTTGTGGTGTCAGCTGATTTATGGTACACACTGACTTGAGGGTTCAACGCGGGTTTGCTGCTGAGCACCCCTTTGTTGGTTCCCGCTGATGTGCAGATATGTACAGAGTTGGGTGGCTGATTCAAAGGTTCAGTGCGGGTTTACGGGTGAGCTGGGGTGTTTTGGGGGATATGGAGTTGCACCGGGATTTGGGGATGTGCACAGAAATGGGTGGTTGTCTGGGATTATTCGGGTGCATCCAGATTTGCGGGCGGTGGAGAATGAATTGGCGTTTATGACTTCGGTGCGCACAGGGAATTCGGGTTGCACACTTATTAGTGAGAGCATGAGGATTTCGGTGTGTGCAGAGTTTGGGGAAGACGGTGCACATGGATTGTGTGGAATATAGTTTTGGAGCATGCAAGTCTATGGTTTTGAATGCGGGGGTGCGCATGTATTTCAGTCTTCTCGGGATTTGGAGGTGTGACGATTCTCAAAGTTGTATTATTAAGAGATATTTTAATAATAAATGCACTTTGAACGTTGAAATTTGTTGTTGCCATTTTCTCAGGTGGAGTCAACCGTTTTCTAAACTATTTGAACTGATTCTTGCTCTGTGATAACCCAATGTGCCTGTAAGGCGTCTGCCGATTTGGAACAATGACGAATCTCTAGGTTGTTTCATATGTACAGACATTAATCATAAATGCAATTCTAAGTTTGACGTCTGCTCTTGATTTGTTATAATGGTTCAGGCAGCAGTTTTGTGAAGTGTTTGATATGAGAGATCGAGAGGACGTGCAATTTGCAGAGACAGATAGGAAGGGACTGAACAAAAGGGGATAAACTGAATTCGAGGTATACCTACACGTGTATATTCAGACAGGATCAGGCAGAAACAATGGGTCTACCCAGAAACACACTGACACACACTAAGTTGCAGAGACAGAGAAAAAGACAAACACACACACACACACACACACACACACACACACACACACACACACACACACACACACACACACACACACACACACACACACACACACACACACCCCCCTACACTTTCTTATCCGTCTTCACAACTCTTAGCCGTGCTCTGTGACACATCACATTACGGGGTGACACGTTTAAAACATACGCAACCCTCCCCCCCCCCACCCCTACGAGACTACTGAGTTTGATGTTACAGTTATGGTAGGTCCTGTACGAGCCGCCAAATGTTCTGGCTGAGAACAGTCACGGAAGAATTTGGAGGATTTAATGGATATACAAGTGTTCGTTCATCATCACAAACTGACATTTTCTTGAGATGCTCTCGGTAAAGTCCCCCAAAAATCAAACTGCATCAAGAGTTCATACTTTTAAGGAGAATGGGAACAGCGGGTGATTCAATACAATTTCACAAGCAACAATTGCAAGATTTAGTTCAGTATCCTGTGTCTGACCAATGGTTCCTTTGAAGCACCGTATTTACAGTGGAATCACATTTAATTGATAATGTAAATGAGGAGGTTCAATCACCTTTGTTCGGGCAAACCAGCTAAGACAAATGATTGAAATATTAATTGAGTAAAGTACTCACATTCTGTCACCGTGGGGATTGCACTTGTGTGATGTAATCGGTTTGTACATAATTTAAAAGCCTTTATTTTAAATCTGTTGTAATCTCTCCCTGTGGAGTAGCGAAGTGTTATTAAAAACCCCAGGCATGAGCCGCCTCGACATTTCATTCCGAGAGATCAGGCGGACAGGTCACTGGACAGAGACCATGTCTGCAATGTGGGATCGATACAGGAGTGTGGAGACAATATTGTACGTGTTCATCGCCGTTATCGGAATTCCTGGTGAGCGAGCAGAGCAATTCATGTTTGTTATTTCTGTGTGTTAACCGGTGTTAACCTATTTACGACCATTTTACAAGCTTCCAGCTTGATGAATATCGTAGAAATATCTGTCAGAGCTATAGATCCGGTCAATATAACATTCAAATGTTTCATCTTTAATGACAAGCAGAACTGAACCTCAGTCTCCTATCTAACTGACTGGATAGGTCCGAACGTGGTTCTTACATTTAATGACACCTTGTTCAGATTTGTCCCGGTGCTGGGCACACAGGGATCTCAGGGGAGAGATGACTGAAGGGGCTTTATTGAAGCTTCGTCCAGATTTGTCCCAGTGCTGAGCACCGGGAGCTCTCCGGGGAGATGTGTTTGGAAATGTTTTATTGAAGTTTTGTCAAGATTTGTCCCGGTGCTGGGCACAGACAACTCTCCGGGGATAGGTAATTGGAATGGTTTTATTGAAGTTTTGTCCAGATTTGTCCCAGTGCTGGGCACGGACAACTCTCCGGGGAGAGGTGATTGGAAGCGTTTTAATGAGACTTGGTCCAGATTTGTCCCAGTGCTGGGGACGGGCAGTTCTCCCGAAAGGTGTCATTGGCTGGGTTTCAATCTGACCTTACCCAGAGTTGTCCCAGTGCTGGAAGTAGGTGAAACAGGGAGAGTTTCAATTACACCTGGTCCTGAGTTGTCCCAGTTCCAGGAACAGGCTACTGTCCAAGAAGGTGTGACCGGGGGTGGTGGTTACATTTTGAAGATCACTTTCTACGTTATCGATCCCTTGGTCCCGGTTTTCACGTATCCCTGTGGAATCGCAGAGTCCCACTGCCTCTTCGTCAGTAAATGGGTCTGATCAACTGAAGCGGTGTGCACGGATCTGCTGACTAGTGTTATCGAATTGAGCTGCGCTGTAATCCATTAACGGAGCCACGCAATCTCGGATTGCTAAACTGTTTTTGTTTTCCCTCTGAGTCCCGTTGTAAATTGGGGCACAGCTTCTCCTGAATGAGGGTTTCAGCCTGATCAGATGAATTCCTACAGTATTCTGTGTGTGTTGCCACCCCGCTCTGTATCCCTTCCCGGCCGCATCATTCTAGAGGCCTGCTCAGTCACGGATAAATTAGTGAAACTGGCCCCTGGAATCGGGATCAGCAAAAATCGTTGTTGTTAATGCAGCTCGTTTTTATCGCCGACGACTTACCGCTCACCGTTGTATTTCCACACTGAAGGAGGCAGGGCAGAAACAGTGTGATATAGAGCTGAAACCCCATTCCTTGTTAACTCTCGGAGAATGTTATCAATAATGGCCAGTGTCTACTCTCTCTCTCTCTCTCTCTCTCTCTCTCTCTCTCTCTCTCTCTCTCTCGCTCTCACTCTTTAGTGAATTTAGTCGCGTTGGTGATCCTGTCCCGGGGAAAGTGCGGCCTCTCTACCTGCACCACTCGCTACCTGGTGGCCATGGCAGCGGCGGATCTACTGACCATTGTCATCGAAGTCATTTTGTACCAAATCAAACGGTATTACTTCCGGTGGAGTTTTCTGAGCATCACCCCTGTGTGCAGTGTTATCGAAGTACTGACGTACCCAGCCACACACTGTTCTGTCTGGTTCACCGTCGCTTTCACCTTTGACCGGTTTGTCGCCATTTGCTGCCAGAAGCTGAAAACAAAATATTGCACCGGGAAAACCGCTGCTGTGGTTCTAACAACAACTGGTGTACTGTCTTGTCTGAGAAACGTTCCCCGATACTTCACATGGAAACCCTGGGTGATCATCGACAATGTACCGTGGTTCTGTGTGATCAAAGGCAGTTACTTCACTGACCCCGGGTGGGTAGGATATGACTGGCTGGATACAGTTTTAACTCCATTCCTCCCTTTCGCTGCGATCCTGCTGCTCAACGCTCTGACAGTCAGGCACATTTTAGTGGCCAGTCGGGTCCGTAAGGGGCTGAAGGGTCAGAGCAAGGGGGAGAACCGCAGTGACCCGGAGATGGAGAGCAGGAGGAGGTCTGTGGTTTTACTCTTCACCATCTCCGGCAGCTTCATCCTCCTGTGGATGACACAGTTTATAAATGTCATATATTACCAAGTCTCAGGGACAGGATTTGATTTCAATGAATCTGAGGGGATCTTTATTTCTGTTGGGTTTTTGCTGAGGAATTTAAGCTGCTGCACGAACACATTTATTTACGCGGTGACTCAGTCGAAATTCAGGGATCAGGTGATCGGCGCGGTGAAATATCCGGCCACCTCGGTGCTTCAGTTCATTAATAAAGCCGCGACCTGATCAAAAGCCAGAAGCGGTTGTCGCCACCCCAGACCGTTCTGCAGCCCCTCATATTCACCGCCCGATCTTCCAAGCATTGTTCTCGGGCGAGTGTTCCATCGACTGGCAGGTCCTGACATCAGAATTATGTGTGGGGGGGAGGGGCCCAGCACCGTCCTTAAGAATCATTACCTCATTGGCTACCACAGATTACAGCAAAGAACTACTCCGGTATACCGCACATCAATTGCTCCATCTGTTCCCATTCCAGCCCACCATCCTCAGGGCCTGACTTTCGCATGAGATGTACGGACTCAAGTCTGATGCTCTTTAGCCAATCCAATGTCAATCACATCAGTCTCCGCCTTTCGCTTGAATGACTGGCTAACATGAAGAAATCGGGTTGGGTTTCGATAAACGGCGGTTGACGCGGGATTTAAAGGCACATTCCCGCTACGAACTGAACTGGAATGTGGTGCAGAGAATTTGGAAATAAAATCCTCACAGCTTCTTTTTGTTTTCAAATGAAAGCTAAATTACTCCAAAACGTCCTATAAATTGGATATAACGAAACAAAACTGTAAATTAAATTAATGGCACTCCTGTAACTTAAAGAAAAAGTTTGTAAATGAATGCTTTCAGCCCCAAAGATAGCAATGAAGCCTTCATTTGATTCGTTTATCTGCACGACCAATAATGATGCTTCCCAACACGACAGAATGAATAATTAAGCAGAGTGTGGTCTATTGTAAGTCATGTCAATATAATTACTTCCCTTCTTGTTTTTACCCCCTTCTCCGATAAACCCAACACTTACAAGTGTTCTCTAAATGTGTCTCCCCTTATGCCCATATCCCACCAGTCTTGCCAAAAGAGCTTAATTGTTAACCTTCTGAATACCTTAGCTTCTGATTTGCTAAGTGGCCCGTCTTCATCTACATTTGAAGTTTCAACACTTTTCTAACGAAACCGACAACCTGCACATTCCCCTGAACACATCTGTGTGCAGGGGCCAATTAGATGCAGACATATAAGCCAATACATTGAATATGAAATAATGTCAGGTGAGTTTCCAACAGGAAATCTGACCAACTGCGAGACTAACCTGTTTGAAGGTTCATCAAAACCGAAAAAGAATATGAAGAAATTTCGACTTTACATGGATAAATTTCCTGCACACATTGTAAGCCGAAAATGATGGCAACCAACTCTACTGTATTTTTCTGATAAATGGTTGGTAAATTGTTTCTTTAATGTTACCGTTTATTAAGAAACAAAAACATCCACACCAACATCCCAGTTAAATTGTCTTCTGACACTTCTGCAACAATGGTTAACATATCATTATAAATTTCCGTAATATACTGTTGAACCAACAGAATTAATAGAAAACTGCATAACAGGCATAACAGAACATAATCAGGCATAACCGAATTCTTAGACTTTCTTAAAATGCGAAGTTACTGGAGAGGATTCTTATCGAACACCACACACATAAACAGACCGCCTTCCTCTTCCAACCTGTGATCTGTTTTCTGGCCTTGTCTCATCGACCTGCACCAGGGCCATAGATTGTCATATCCCTCCCAACCATGTACATATCCAGCGTCTTCTAAATGTTGCAATTGAGCCTGCGTTCCCCATTTCCTCTGGCAAATAATTTCACTCTAACCGCCCTCTGATGGAAGAACTTCCCTCTCATGTCCCCCTTAAACATTTCACCTTTCATCCTTAATATATTACCCCTTATTTGAGTCTCATCCAAATTGAGGGGAAGCGCTCCAAACCTACTAAATATTTCCCTGTAGCTCACGTCCTAGCAATAACGTTATAAATTTTATCTGTAACACTTTCAAGATTATTGATAGCTTTCCTGTAGATTAGTGCCGAGAACTGCACACAATACTCCCAGTATGTCCAGAATAACGCCCTTTACAACTTCAACATTACAAGATATTTCACGCGCTCAATAATCTGACTAAAAGAGAGACGGGAGTGGATATCGGAACTCTGGAAAATAAAGCTGGATATTTTTTGGGGGAGACAAGGAAATAGTAGACGAACTGAATAAGAATTTTGCAAAATTCTTCAATGCGAATGGCACGACCAGTATGCCAGAAGTTCGGGAGTTTCAGCGGGAAGAAGTGTGTGAAGTGGACATTACTAGGGACAGGGTTCTTGGGAAAATAAAAGGTTTGACGATAGCTACGTCACTTGTCCAGATTGGAAACACGCTGGGGCTCTGAAAGAGTTGGTGGAGATATTGTCGAGGCATTAGTAATGACAATTCACTAATTAATTTATACTGCATAGTTCCAGAGGAACGGAAAATTTCAAATGTCACGTGACTGTTGAAGAAGGAAGAGAGCCAGAAGAAAGTCTGACTTAGTGGTTGGAACAATGTTGGAGTCAATCGTAAAGGAGCTGGTTTCAGAGAACTCAAGATTTTCAGAGAAAATCTTGCCTGGCAGCTTTGTTGGAATTCGTTTAAGAGATAATAAGCTGGACAGAGAAAGGAGAATTTTTCGATGTTGTATATGTTAGATTTTCAGAAGGCCTTAGACAAGGTTTCACACATGAGGCTGCTTTACAAGTTACCAGCCATGGTGTTACAGGAAATATTCCAGCAAGGATAAAGCAGTGTATGACTGGCAAGAAGCAAAGGGATCCTCTTCTGGTTCACTGCCGATGAGCAGAGGTGTTTCAAAGAGGTCTGTGCTGGGATCTCCTCTTTCTACGTTATATGTTAATGACATAGATGACAGGATTGATAGCTTTGTAGGCAGGTTTGTAAGATAGGTGGAGGGGCAAGTAGTTTGAGGAACTAGAAAGGCTACAGAAGGATTTAGGTAGATAAGGAGAACGGGTGAAGAAGTGGCAGAAGAAATGCAGCGCCACGAATTGCATTGGCATATTCTTTGCTGGAATAAATAAAAGAGTAGATTGTTTCATAAGTGGATAGAACAATCAAACAAGAATCTGCGGTGGAACGGGACTTGGCACTCTTCGGGGAAATTTCTTCAAAGGTAAATTTTACAGGTTGTATCAGTGATAAGCAACTTTTATAAACCACTGCCGAGGCCTCACTTGGTGTATTGTCAGCGGATGTGGGCCCCCAATCTAAGAAAGAATGTGTTGACATTGGGATGGGTTCAAAGGCGGGTCACAAAAATGATTCTGGAATTGGAAGACTTATTATATGGCGTTTGACAGATTCTCGATTAGTCAGGGCATGAAGAGTTACGGGAGCAGGCAGGAAATGGAGGCTGAGAGAAGGGTCTCGGCCCGAAACGTCGACAGTGCATCTCCTTATAGATGCTGCCTGGCCTGCTGTGTTCCGCCAGCATTTTGTGTGTGCTGTTTGAATTTCCAGCATCTGCAGATTTCCTTGCTGAGGCTGAGAGAGATGGGTCGTGATGAAATTTTGAAGAGGACTCGATGGGTCTATGACTTAAATCTGCATCACCGCACATTTGTCTGAATTAAATTCCATTTGTCAGGCACTTATAGATCTACTCCACTCACGCCACAAGTTTGTGCAAGTCTCTTTCTTGTCCACACCGCTCTGCATCCAGGTGTCATCTGCAAATCCAGTTTACCGTATTACTGCTTACCGTACCTACATATCCTGTCCCTAAGAAGATCTTCGTATAATTGAACCAGGACTCCTTATCTACTCTTAATTTTCCGTCGTATTCTTTGAGCCTTTCTTGAATAACGAAATCTAACCTGTATCACCGCACCCCTGGCTAAGTACATTTTAAGTGCCTTTGTCAAGGTGTCTGCAATTTCTGCACTCCCCAACTGCAATAATTACAGGACCTGAGCATTCACCCGCTTTAATTTACCTAAAGTCATCAAACATCTATTCCTGTGTAATCTGTATATTTTCAATGACCTTACTACCGTTTTGGCCCAATTCCTCTGTTCATGTGTCTGTCTTACAAACAAATACAGATGCAAAACATTTTACTACCTTTTCCATCTCTTTTACTTCGATCCGTAGATGACTATTCTGATCGTCAAAAGCACCGCATTTGTCCATTGCAGTCCTTTTTACTCTTCACATATCTCTGGACACACTAAGGATGCTCCTCACCTTATCTACTTGAGAAAGCTTATGCCTTCTTTTAGCCATCCCAAATTTTCTCTTAAGTATTGCATGTATTGCTTACACTTCCGAAGTGACTCATTAGATCCTAATGGCTGATTTCTGATATGCTCCGCTTTCCTCTTCTTAACCAGCTCCTCAATATCCCTCTAAAATCAGGATTGAAGGAGAAGGTATGGTGTGACTCGTGAGGGAAACTATCACATACAAACTGGGCATTAATTCCCTTGTAGTTCAGCTGAAAATCGTCTCATGTGTTCAGATCCCAAAGTGTTCCCTTGCACACATCTGTCACCTGCCATCTGTCACAAAAAGTGGGAACGAAGGGAGTCTTTTCTGGCTGTCTGATAATCTCTCGTGGATTTCTACAGGGGTCTGACTCGGGACCGGGTCCTGTACCTCTATGTCAGTGAGTTGGATCACAGACTTTTTGGCTTTGTGGCCAGGTTTGGGAAGGTCAGAGTGCGAAATGGGAATAGATGGACATATGCAACGAGTAACTTGTGCGTGGCATTCCGAAGCATTTCTTTGACTGACATCTGCCGGGCAAATGCGGAACTGAATTAGATTCAATGTTGTGACGGATATAGAAATAACTGCAGCTGCTGAAAGAACGATACTTGATCTGCTGTTAGGAGATGAAACAGGACAGGTGACAGGTGTTTTCTGTAGGACAACACTTTGCATCGAGTGACCACAATGCAGTTAGTTTCAAAGTCAATATGAAAAAAAGTAGGACGTGTTGACCATCAAAGTCCAATTTTGATGATATCAGAAACGATCTGTGCTTTCGGATAGACTGTTCTATAGCAAAGGTGCGGTTTGCAAGTGAGAATCCTTTAAAAGTGATATTCTGATAGTTCAAACCTTGTAGGTATCTCTCATAATGAAAGGTAAACTAAACTAAACGGCTTTAGGGATCCCTGGTTTTCAAGAGATATTGTGGCCATGGTTAAGAAAAAAAAAGGAGGTCCATAGCAGATAGGAACAAGCGATGTGCTTGTGTGTTATAAGAAATGCAGGAGAATATTTAAGAAACGTCCAGAGGACAAAAGACGTCCTCTGGAAAAACAGGATGATAATTCGTTCATGGAGCCAAAAGTGATTGACGATATTTAAAATATTGTTTGCGTCTTTATATATTCGGGAGTCCGACACAGAGTCTATAGAAGTAAGACAAAGTGATATTAAATTCATGGACCCTACATAGATTTATGAGGAGGAGGTGCTTGTCCTGTGCTAAATTAGGGTGGATAAAATCCCCTGGTCTGACAAGGAGCCATCGGACCCAATAGAGTCAAGTTGCTAGGAAATTAGCAGAGATATTTCAATCATCCTAAGCGACAGGTGAGATGCCAGAGGATTACATGATAGCCTATGTTTTTCCGCTTCGAGAATACAGTTCGATATTCAATCACAGGTAGAAACGGGAAAGAAAGCTTTTGACACATTGCGCATCATAAATCAAAGTGTAGATTACAGGAGACGGGATGCTACGTTGAACTTGTATAAGACATCGTTGAGGCTTAATCTGGGGTATTGTGTGCACATTTGGTCATCTATGTAAGGATAGATAAAAATAAGGTTACAAAAGTGCCGTATAGATTTACAAGGATGTTGTTGGGTCTAGGGGACCGGATTTATAATGACAGATTGAATAGTTCCTGGGAACTAGTACCTGGGAACGTAGATAATTGAGAGGAGATTTGATAGAGGTACACTGAATGAGAAGTATAGATATGGCCAATGCAAGCAGGCCTTTTCCACTCCGGTTGGCTGGGACTACAAACGGAAGTCATGGGATAAGGGTGACTGATGAAAAGTATAAGGGGAACCTTTTTCACTCAGTGAGTGGTCAGCACAAATGGTACATGCGAATATCATTTCAACGTTTAAGAGAAGTTTGGATTGGTATATGGATGGTGGGGATCTGGACGGCTATGTTCTCAGTGCAAGTCAATGCGTGTAGTTAGGTTAAATGGTTCAGCAAAGATTTGAAAGGCCAAAGGGTCTATTTCCTTGCTGTTCTTTTCTAAGAGTCTATGACCTGTTTAATACGCTCACGAATGATCGAATTGCCGCCTGAAATATGCATTCCGTTCTCCCATTGTTGTTGTTCATCTTTGAGCCGATCATTAATTCATCCATCTCTAAATGTACTCAAATACTTCCTCCTCTGTCCTTTGAAGAAGCACGTTGCCACCCTTCATACCTCCATTTCTAAATCAGAATCAGTTTTATTACCGCTGACTTATATGATAGAAATTTGCTGATTTGCGGCAGGATTAGTGTGCAAATACATAAAATTACCATAAATTACACAGAAATATATTGAAAAAATGAATAATGATGTATTGTTCATGGGTGCATGGACCATTGTGATATCTCCCAAGATCCTGCGAGACTTTTCACACAAAAGAGCAAACCGCGTTTCCAAATTCATCTTGTCAAGATCCCTGAGCATTTTAACTGTAATGGCTGGATAGCCGGAACTTACTATGAGAAACCTCAGTCGCTCTTGACATCAACCTGTGGCATCAACACAATATTGGAACTGATAGTGAGGGGGTGGAGGAAGGCATTATCTCTCTGCAGCTTCCGTTCCCTAATACCGTCTGTATGAACCAGGTCTCTGGAACTGAGTCTGGCTCTGTGGTTTGGAAACAAATGGTCGAGCCAATGAGGCATTGAATGCAGCAACTTGAAACGCAGGACCACAGGGCGAGTAATCGCTGGGTGGCTGTGTATGCCACGCTCCACTGAGGGGACGAATAGGGTGACTTGGCAGATGAATATGTGGCTGACGATTTGGTGGCAAGGGGCAGGGTTTCACGGTTCTAGGTCATTGGAATTTCTTCTGGGAATGACTATGACATGTACAAAAAAGATGGGTTACCCTTGAACTCGAGGGAGTCCAATATCTTTGCGTGCAATTTTCCTGGAGCTGTTGGCAAGAGCTCAGGCTAACTTAGCAGGGGAACGGGAAGCAGCGAGTTCGGACAAAAGATATGACAGCTGTTATACAAGTAGATTCAGCGATTAGTGAGATTGCGACGAGGGTGGGTAGTCGAATGATTGGAATTGCAGTCATAGCTTCACAGAAGTGAACAGCACAGAATCAAACCCTTCGGCCCATCTATACCATGCTGAAATTTTTATCTGCCTATTTATCGACTTACTCCAGTAGAGGAAGTCAAAATAGACCAGTTCTTTTAATTCTGCTTCCTTTGACACAGATGATCAACGTAACACAAGCATACACAACGGAGGCTATTTTAGAAATGTTTGATCTATGCACGGTGTAGATTTAAAACGGCCACATAAGTGCAAATAACTGACGCTAATTGGAAACTTTCCGTCCCAATGAAGCGGCATAGGAAAGCCCAGCTATTTTCTCTTTTAGATTCTGTTCTTTAAGAGTTGTCCCGAATAAGCAGTTACCCTAATTAACCAATGGCCCAGTTAAGCGTAATACACTATTTATATATTTGGTTCCTTAGAATACAATACTGTCAGTATCACCGGTTTATCTTTGGAGCCTTTTTTAAATAACAGAAGAACATTAGCTATCCTCCAATCCTTCGGCACCTCACCCGCTACCAAGAACTTCTACAGATGTGCAGTGGAGGGTATATTGAGAGGTTGCAACAGAGCCTGGTATGGAAACGCTGCCTTTGAAGGGAAAATCATTGAAAACTTAGCGGAATTGGCCTAGTATATCACGCTTAAAGCCGTCCCAACTATCGAACTCATATATATGAAACGCTATCGCAGGAAGGCGGCATCGAGCAATAGAGATCCCTAACCTCAGGATTCAGACCACCAGGTTCAGGAACATTTACTCTCCTCAACCATCAGGCTCTTGATTAAAAGGGCAAACCGACAATGAAATCCACTTCTTCATCACTGAAATGTTCAATAGAGATCCCTAACCACAGGACTCAGACCACCAGGTTCAGGAACGGTTACTATCCTCAACCATCAGGCTCTTGATTAAAAGGGCATACCGACAATGAACTGCACTTCCTCATCATTGAAATGTTCAATAGAGATCCCTAACCTCAGGATTCAGACCACCAGGTTCAGGAACATTTACTCTCCTCAACCATAAGGCTCTTGATTAAAAGGGCAAACCGACAATGAAATCCACTTCTTCATCACTGAAATGTTCAATAGAGATCCCTAACCTCAGGACTCAGACCACCAGGTTCAGGAACAGTTACTATCATCAACCATCAGACTCTTGATTAAAAGGGAATACCGACAATGAACTCCACTTCCTCATCATTGAAATGTTCCGCAACCAATGCTGTCACGTTCAAGGTGTATTTGTCTCATTATCTCATGTCTCTTTATTTATTGCTATTTATTTATATTTGCATTTGCACAGTTTGTTGTATTTGCACCCTGGTTGAGCTTCCATTGATCCATCATACGTACTCTTCTATAGATTTGCCGAGGATGCCCATTAGAAAATGGGTTTCAGGGTTTTTACTAAGTGGAAAATGTTAATCAGGTAGAGCTATGAAATTGAGTTGCCGACGGAATGAGCGAAGAATTTCGAGATGCATCTTTTCTCTGGTTCCCGGTAACTCTTAGAAGAACCAACATCGATGAGAAAAAAAAACACAGCTTCTCCCGCTCCCGAAAGAAAAAGGTTAATTAGGGATGCCATCGGATTTCTAAATGGACAGAGACTCTATAAAAACTACCTCAGTATTTTCCATCCCTTTTTGCACTACGATTTGATTTTCATTTGCTTATATAATTATTAACTTCTTATTAATTTATGGTTTTATTATTATTCGTTGGAAGTATTGCCGTCGGCAGGCAATATATTACACGATATATTCCCGTGATCTTAAACCTGATTCCGAATCTCAGCCAGTGACGTTCGCTCTCGCCCCCACAAGGCTACTTGATTACTTGCGTATATAGCAGACACAAGAATGTCACAGAGATTTATTTGAGAAGACCAAGAAAACTTACAATTGGATTTGTTTCTGATCCACGGAGCCGAATATATAATGTCACGACATGTTTGAGTCCATTCCTCGGCTCCTCCCTGAATCGCCGCTATTGAGCTGCGGATGGTTGGAGGTATGGGGACATCAAGTGGCCGGAACGGAAAGTGCAGCCGGGATCGCGATGCTCCGTCACGATGCAGTGCGGCTTCTTCTTAACGCCAACATCTTTTGTCCTCTCAGAATCGGAATCAGGTTTATTATCAACGACATGTGTCGTGAAATGTGTTCACTTAGCAGCAGAAGCTCAATGCAATGCATAATATAGAAGAAAGAAAACTATAATAATCATATTAAATAAGTAAATGAATGACAGTGTACGTATATTGAATAGATTAAATCTTGAAAAAAAACAGAAATGGTATATATTTAAAAAGTGAAGTAGTGTGCAAGGGTTTATTGTTTCTCTCGTTTACCGTTAGAGAAATCCACACAGTGTTGGTCCGGTCCTGTTCTGAGAACATCACGATTTACGAAATTTAAAATTCATAACAGTTGTAGAAACACGATATTAGATTCAACGCCTCTGCAGAGCGAACCCTCTAATTACGAGGAGAATTAACTCGAAAGGAAAATGCAGATTGGTGTTGAACATACATGTAAGTGCAAAATTATTTTGCAAAACTGGATCGTGGATGAAATTCCATACTGATCGTTTCCCCGGTAAACTGATGAATGGATGATTACAGCTTCCCGCTCTGACACTGTTTCGTGTTACCATACACAAATGCAAACACTTCTAGGTTATGTTTTTCTTGCGAGCTACGACAGCCTATGTAAAACTAATGGTCTGTATGTATTTCCCTGTGAAATCTGTCTCCCTTCTTCCACCATTTTGACATAGACCCGGTCTTATTCTGCACAAGCCGCTGCCCTCTCTTCATTCAGTACTTCAATCATTCCTCACTTCAGTATTGATTTCATTTCTGTCGTAAGGCCATAAGACACAGGAACACAATTGACCCATGCGATCCATCATCTGTTCCGCCATTCCCTATGTCCACAGGATACATGGGTAGATTTATTCCATTTGGCCCATCAAGTTGGCTACGCCCGGCATTTCATCATAACGGATCTATTTTTTCCTCTCATAATCAACCTTCTGGCCTCTCGCCGTATCCCTTCAGTATTAAATACACTGCAGGTAAAACTTGGCCTTCACAGCTTTTTCTGGGAAAGAGTTCCATTGATTCACCATTCTTTTACTGAAGAAATTCCTCTTCATCCCCGTTGTAAAAGGGCGTCCATCTGTTCCGAGTCTGTCTCCTCTAGTCTTAGACTATCTCAATATAGAAAACGTCCTCTCCACATCCACCGTCAGGGCCTTTCACCAGTCGATCGGTTGCAAACAGGTCACCCCTCATTCTTCTGAATTCTAGTGAATACAGGCCAGAGCCATCAAAGGCTTTTCCTATGACGAGCCAATAAATCTTGGAATCATTTGCGCGAGACTTCTTTGAAAACTCTCCGGTTTCAGTACATTCTTTCTGACATAAGATGTCCAAACCTGATCACAATTCTCCAAGTGATGTCACATCGCTGATGCATAAAGCGGTGTGACATCACTTCACGTCAAGAGTATTGCATCCTTGCATAATTCCATCGTGTCCCTGTCAACCCCATTCTAACGTATTCTCTCTGTGATCTTTGACAACCTTACTCGAGAGGGGATGGGAGGCATTGTTTTTCACTGCACGGCTATATTTCCCATACCACACCCTCTCAGTGACACTCTACACATGGTCATTTATGTGTCAGACTGCGGCGGAGTGAAGTTATCGACATTCGCTTTGGAAGGGGCCATTCGCTTTCTGGAAAAAAGGCAGTACTGTACTCACTTATTTTGCACCGTTACATTGGAAATTGTACGTGTCCGAGCTCACTTTAACTGACACCAGTTTCCTTGTTTCAGGTATACTTCTCCACTTGACATAGGAATATTTTTCCAGGTTAAAAACGGCAAAAAGAAATGAGTACAAACATCTCAAACACAACGTAGGTTTTGCTGGTTTTGCAGGAGTGACCAAATATTTCCTTTGTGACACCAATATATCAAGGCGATGAGCTTTATAAATCAGGCTTCTGGCATTCCACTGTATTATTTTAATCCCATTAGGTACCTTCATAACTAAACTGGGATACAAATCATCACAGCTCCATTTATAGCTTCCCACATAACACTAGTTACACTCAGATACTTTTCTGCAGCTTTCACAATAATTTTAATTTCCTCAGTCCGACTCGATGTCTGATCAGTACAATCCAGCACATCGGTTATAACCGTCACTAATTTCATTTAATCCAGAAGTAAATATAGTTAGTAAGGCAAACGTGATGTGGACAAATATCCACTGAAAGCACAGTCTTTTCTCTGACTGGTAACACTCTAAATTTTTTCAAGGCCACACTCCATAACTGACGTTCATATTAACTAATCACCGTGTAGGTTCTTTTTTGACAGACAGGCACCTCAGCCAGTGACAGCAAGTGATGGACATTAGTCTGAGCTACGATAGGCCCCTCCTCATTGGCTGTCAGCATCCATCGCGGAGTTCAGCGAGTTGCTGTCTTTGGTGCTGTTGGCCAGGACGTCCCCAATAGCGGGCGTGGTACTGTTTCGATGTCTTGGTGAGTCGGTCCGGCGGATGTTTGTGCCGGTTGAGAAATAGTTTTGAATCTGTGATCGAGTGAGGAGTCGAAGCATTTGGACTACAACTTCCATAAGGCCCAGCGGCCCCGAATGTTCGTCAGCTGCCGCCAACTGAGCGCGGTGACAAGAGTTGTAGTTCATAGTGAAGGTGAGTCCATCTCGTACGGTGAGCAACGGGAGTTGTATTTCCGATGCGAATCGCGTGTTTCTGAGTTACGGACAACAGCTTCAGTTACAAACAATTTGTGTCACGTGTCACCCTTTGCACCAACCTACAATCGCATCGTGACAGTGGAGCCTGTGGAGGGGGAGGTCAGAATCAGTGTTGGATCACCCTCAGGTTTGGGATCAGTGCACAGCAATTATCCAGTCTCCTTCTGACTCCAGTTCTCCAGTCCCGGCTACAAAAGCCGTGAATCCTGACTGCAGTTTTCCAGGTTAATCACACCCCTCCTGAGGCGGGCGACCAGAGATGCTCACAATCCTCCGGCTGTGGTCTCACCAACACGGAGCAGTACAGCCGCTTTCCTGGTTAATCACATCCCTCCTGAGACGAGCGACCAGAGATGCTCACAGTCCTCCGGCTGTGGCCTCACCAACACGGAACAGTACAGCGGCTTTCCAGGTTAATCACATCCCTCCTGAGGTGGGCGGCCAGAGATGCACACAGTCCTCCGGCTGTGGTCTCACCAACACGGAACAGTACATCGGCTTTACAGGTTAATCACATCCCTCCTGAGGCAAGCGACCAGAGATGCACACAGTCCTCCGGCTGTGGTCTCACCAACACGGAACAGTACAGCGGCTTTCCAGGTTAATCACATCCCTCCTGAGGCGAGCGACCAGAGATGCACACAGTCCTCCGGCTGTGGTCTCACCAACACGGAACAGTACAGCCGCTTTCCAGGTTAATCACATCCCTCCTGAGACGAGCGACCAGAGATGCACACAGTCCTCCGGCTCTGGCCTCACCAACACGGAACAGTACAGCGGCTTTCCAGGTTAATCACATCCCTCCTGAGGTGGGCGACCAGAGATGCACACAGTCCTCCGGCTGTGGTCTCACCAACACGGAACAGTACAGCGGCTTTCCAGGTTAATCACATCCCTCCTGAGGCGAGCGACCAGAGATGCACACAGTCCTCCGGCTGTGGTCTCACCAACACGGAACAGTACAGCGGCTTCCCAGGTTAATCACATCCCTCCTGAGGTGGGCGACCAGAGATGCACACAGTCCTCCGGCTGTGGTCTCACCAACACGGAACAGTACAGCGGCTTCCCAGGTTAATCACATCCCTCCTGAGGCGAGCGACCAGAGATGCACACAGTCCTCCGGCTGTGGTCTCACCAACACGGAACAGTACAGCGGCTTCCCAGGTTAATCACATCCCTCCTGAGGTGGGCGACCAGAGATGCACACATTCCTCCGGCTGTGGTCTCACCAACACGGAACAGTACAGCGGCTTCCCAGGTTAATCACATCCCTCCTGAGGTGGGCGACCAGAGAAGCACACAGTCCTCCGGCTGTGGTCTCACCAACACGGAACACTACAACAGGGGAACTGGCCCTGCTGCTGACTGTGTTGTTCAGAAACAAATGAACTGGGCATTTCATCCCTTTAAAAAATTCCTTCTGACTACTCAAGGTCCACATCCCTCTATTCTCCTCACTTTCATGAGATATCTAACAGACTCTATTGCATCTGCCTCCACAACCACCCCAGTCATTCATTCCAGACACCCACCATTGTGTGTATGGAAACAATAAACATGTAACGCACGTCTCCCTTAAACATTAGAGTTAGGTTTAACATTGTTCTATTATATAATTTGTTTTTTTTTACAGCAGTAGTTAGGAAATATATACAAAATTAGGCCAAATCACAAAAGAAATAAACATTGCAAAGAAGGACAGTGTTATTTTGGACTAATGAGGAAGTCCATTAGTCTCATTAGTGGACTAATTCCCGCTTTCACCTGAACACATGCCCTGTGGTATTTGGCCTTTCATCCTCAAGTGTGCCTCTGCCCTTGGCCTGCTGACACTCCCACATGCTCGTTAAATTATCCCAGAGCAAGATATATTTCAAGCAGTTCACAATATAACTGGCTCACATTTCAATGATAGCAAGAACAATTTTCAACATTCAAGGTGCAATTATCATTAAAGTTTCTATAAAAGAAACTTCCTTGAGGTTTGTCACTCTCCCTCCCCGCGCACAATGCACCGACACCTCGAAATCCGTACGCACCCGTATTCGCCGATGCGCTGATAAATCAGCAAATCCACAAACCCTCACAGGGTCAAAATCCTTGTGGAACGCAAATCCGCGTACACGTTCAAACTAACAGACATCCCGACATTCACCTCAGATTATCCCCAATCACGGTGCCACACCCACATGCACGTTAGATGGTCCCTGAGCAAGAATCTTTTCAAACATTTCAGAAAATGTCTGCCTCGGCATTAAAAATCCACACGCAGCCTAACGTTCTTCTGCAAATCTTTATACGCCGAGTCAAGCAAATCTGTGTTAAACCCAATTCCGCGTAGACCCCACGTTCGACAACGCACCCCTGATACTGTGCACATCACCAACCCTTGTGCCCACCACCATATCTGACAACCCACCACTGAAGCTCTGCGTATCCCCAAATCAATGTCCGTCTCCAGGTGTACGCACATCGACAAATAAGGGAGCACCCCAAACCCGCTGACAACCCCACATGCACATCAGATTATCGTAAAGTAAGAATAATTTCAAACAGTTCACAAACTGAACCATAAAAATTTACGAGCTGAGATCAAAGTTTAAAAGTACGATTAATGTGTCTATCAATGAAAGCAATTTGAGATTGGTCACATTCCAAATCTGCAGAGACCCCACAACTGTGAGGAACCCGAATTCCGTGCGCACCTCCAAATCCGTATGCACGTCCATATCTATCCACATCCCGAAATGACTGAAACACCCACATGCGAATTCGATTATCCCAAACAAGAATTATTCCAACAAAATCTCTGTGTCCACCTTAAACATAGCAAGAACAAAGTTCATAACTGCATCTTCTATTAAAGTATCTATAAACGAAACAACTTTGAGATTCGTCACAACTCCAAAAACGCAGACACCACAAATCGGTCAGAACACCGATATCCGAGTGGAACCCCACCGCAAATCCATCCGTACCTCAAATCCGTGTGCATATTATCAGTTTGACAGCCCTTAGGTGTTCGGTTCTCGCTGATTTTATTGCATTTCTCTACTCCACTGCGAATATCTGCAAAAGTACGAATCTCAATGTAGTGTAAGTTGACATGTAAGTACTTTACTAACAGAGTTAGTTTCACTTTTGAACAGAAGCAAAACACATACAGGCACAGGCATGCGCACAGAGACATGGTATCACGAACACCCCCGTTACCACAGACTCTCCCACAGGCAGAGACAGACAGAGACGCACACAGCGGTTCACCCACACACACATAAATATTGACACAAATACTGTAGGTATACACAGACACACAAACACGTCTGCATATCAAGCACAGACAAACACGCATAGTACAACAAATTAACAAATACACGTCAGTGTTTATGTGTGGATGTCTGTGTGTGGTTGAGTGTCGATGTGTGTCCGTTTATGTGCACATACAGGCAGATAGAAACACACACTCACGCTTGTAAACAGCTTATACACACTCACATTGCCACATGTATAACCCCGTATGCATGTAACGAGAACTGTATAACTAAGCTGTCTAACTTAGGCCACGAACTTATCAATCACCCTCCTGTGGGTACTTTCTGGAAGTTCCAGAAATGCTCCACGACCGCTGGACTAAGTGTAAATATGAGACAGTTGAGTGTGCAGGCCAGGGAGTAGAGTTAGGGATGGGATGTGGTGGGGTTGATGGTGATGGTGTTTATTCATCACCATAAACAAACATTTTCTTGGAGATCCTCTTGGTAGTGTCCCACAAAACACAAACTACATAACGAATTTATGCGCTTCAGGAGAATGGGAGCAGTCGATGATTCGATGCAATTTCACAAACTAGAATGCCATAATTTATTTCAATATTTTGTGTCTGAACAATGGTTCATTTCAACTACATAATTACAGTGGAATCACAGGTAATTGATACAACAGCTCAGACGGTTTAGACACTCTTTTGGGGGCAACTAATTAACACAAATGGTTAAAGGTATCTGTGAATAGAGACCCAAATGCCCACGGTTACTGTTGTGAGGGCTGACATACGGAATGGCAGGGAATGTGGGGAGACGGATCATGCAGAGGTAGTTACGATCCTTTAAACATGGCGTCATGGTTGGCACAGACACCGTGGGCCGAAGGGTCTGTTCCTGTGCTTTACGTTTCTCTGTTCCATGTAGAAGTAACTCAAATGGAAGTCAACAGCGTATCTTTTCTCAGAGCAAACATTTATTTTAATGGCGATGAACGTAGACATGTTTTTGACCCAGGACAAAGGTTGGTATACCCCCGGTACCCTGATGGGGGGGAGGGGTTTAGTGATAATCAGGAAAGAGGAATCAAGGTAAATTCAAAACAACACGTACAAGAGGTGGTGAGCTGGGTTTTGATGGTGTTTGAAACAATGTTCCCTTTGCTGGAAGAATGCTACTCCCATTTTACAGCCCTTAATACGTTCTCATTATTCATTGTTTGCCTTTTCACAATTAATTAACTAAATTAATCGCTATCTGTCACCATGGGGATTGCACGTGTCTGACGTAATCGGTTTGTAAATAGTTTGAAAATCTTTATTTCTGAATCGGTTGAAACCTCTCCCTGTGGATTCTCTAAATAGTATTAAAAACCCCAGCTTCTGCTGCTTTAACATTTCATTGAAAATGTCTTCAATATTGGATAGTTACAGGAGTGTGGAGAAAATATTGTACGTGTTCATAGCCGTTTTTGGAGTTCCTGGTGAGTGTTTAGTATTTCTGTATATTAACGTATTTTATATTAAATTTTATATTATATTTATATTTTATATTATTTTATATTTTGTATATTAACGGACCTATTTCTCATCAGTTTACCAGCTTCCAACTTGATGATTATTACACATATATCCGTCAGAAATATCAATCCTGTCAATTCGACATCCGATTTTTCATATTTAATGACCAATGAAACTAAACTTCTGTCTCTCCTCCGCCAGCAGGGATCGACCCGGAAGTTTCTCGTCCCTTTAATGACACCTTTTCCAGAGTAGTCCCAGTGAAGCTCTCCGGGAAGGAGAGATTGGAAGGGTTTTACTGGGAATTCGTCCAGAGTTATGCCCCATGCTGGAGAAAGGCATTTTCCCCGCACCGAAGATGCGACTGGGCGACCGGGTGGGTTTTACATGGTGAAGTTCACTGTCTCTGAGATATTGATCAGACGGAACACCTGGTCCTGTGTTTGATGTCTCCCTGCTGAGTCTGTCATAGTCGGATCCCACTGTCTGCTGGTCAATAATTGGGTTTTATAACCTGAATTAGTGTCCTCGGACATACTGAAGTGTGTTATGGAATTGCTCTGCGTTGCAGAATTAATCCATTAACGGAGCCACTCAGCATCTGTTTACTAAGTTGACCCAGCATTCCCTCTGAGACCCGTCGTCAATTGGAGCATCGTTTCGTCCTGAAAAAGCGCCCGACACGGTCGGTGTTTGTTCAATTCAATAAAAGCTCTTGAGCTGCCGTGACCATCCAGTGCTTTGTGTGCGTTGCCCCTCCTCAGCCCCACCATATGCCGAGTTCCACGTGGCCTGCTCAGTCAGAGAAACCGGCCCCATCAGCGATGGAATTAGGATTAGCATCGATCACTGTTGTTCATGCAGCTAGTTTTTAGCACCGAAGATTAGTCACAGATCGCCTTATTTGCAAAGTGAAGAAGAGAGTTCAGAGATAGTGTGAGGCGTGTCAGATGTTAAATTAGCAGCTGATTACACATTCTCGCACTTCTGAACTTTAGCAAAAACCCGGTGATTGTGTTCAGTAATGCCGAGTGTCTGTTCTCTTCCCTCTTCTTCCTCCCTCTCTCTCTCTCTCTCTCTCTCTCTCTCTCTCTCTCTCTCTCTCTCTCTCTCTCTCTCTCTCTCTCTCTCTCTCTCTCTCTCTCTCACTCTCTCCCTCTCTCTGCAGTGAATTTACTGGCGATTGTGATCCTGTCCCGGGGAAAGTGCGGCCTCTCTACCTGCACCACTCGCTACCTGGTGGCCATGGCAGTGGCGGATCTACTGACCATTGTCTTCGAGATCATTCTGTACCGGATAAATAACAATTACTTTAAGTACAGTTTTTTGAACATCACCCCTGTGTGCAGGGTTATCAACGTACTAAGGTTCGCAGCCACAGACTGTTCTGTCTGGTTCACCGTCAGTTTCACCTTTGACCGGTTTGCAGCCATTTGCTGCCAGAAGCTGAAAACAAAATATTGCACCGGGAAAACTGCGGCTGTGGTTCTAACAGCAACCGGTGTACTCTTCTGTCTGAAAAACACTCCCCGTTACTTCCTCTGGGAACCCAAAGTGATCGTCGGCGATGTACCGTGGTTCTGTGGACTCAGGGACAAAGTTAAAACTGAACACGGGTGGATAGCACAGGCTTGGGTGGAGACTGTTTTAACTCCGTTCCTCCCTGTCGCTGGGATCCTGCTGCTCAACGCTCTGACAGTCAGACACATTTTAGTGGCCAGTCGGGTCCGTAAGGGGCTGAAGGGTCAGAGCAAGGGGGAGAACCGCAGTGACCCGGAGATGGAGAGCAGGAGGAGGTCTGTGGTTTTACTCTTCACCCTCTCCGGCAGCTTCATCCTCCTGTGGATGACACTGGTTGTAAATTTCATATATTATCAGGTCAAAGCTCTTGGTTTCAATTTCAATGATTCCGAATGGATATTTCATTGGGTCGGCGTTTTGATGAGGAATTTCAGCTTGTGCACGAACACATTTATTTACGCGGTGACTCAGTCGAAATTCAGGGAGCAGGTGATCAGCGCGGTGAAATACCCGATCACCTCGGTGGTTCAATTCATTAATAAAGTCGCGGCCTGAGCTCAACCCAGATGCAGCTTCAATGTATCCAGTCCGGGCTCCAGATCTTCTCATCCACCGTCTGGTCTCCAAGCTGTTATTTCCGGGTGGTCGTCCTGTTGAAAGGAGCATTGGAAGCAGCAGTGCTGTGGACCGCGAGAAAATGGAGGGAGATTGGTAAGTGCTTGCACGGGAGAGACGTCTGGGATTGGCTGAGTGGAGTGCTTGCGTGGGGGCGGGGTAAAGAGAGACTGGGAGATCGTGAAAGATTGTTTTGTGTGTGTGTGTGTGTGTGTGTGCGTGAGTGTGTGTGTGTGTGTGTGTGCGTGTGTGTGTGCGTGTGTGTGTGTGTGTGTGTGTGTGTGTGTGTGTGTGTGTGTGTGTGTGTGTGTGTGTGTACTTGAGTGAGGGTGCAGAAAAGGTTTACGAAGTTGTTACCAGTACAAGCTGCCTGTGTTATAGAGACAGGTTAGCCAGTCATCGACAGTCGCAGAATGAGAGGCAATCGAACGGAAAGGATTAAGATTACAAGTGGTAAAATAGGCAACGCACAAAATTCTGGAGGAACTGAGCAGGTCAGGCATCATCGATTGAAAACTGTAAGTCGTCGACCTTTCAGGCCAAGACATATCTTCAGTCCCCATTCTCTAATCTGGCATTCAATCTCCACACCCGCTGCCCATTATGACACAAACACATCACTGTCCCTCATTCCTAATCTGACCTTTAACACACAGCATCCCTGGCTAAATCATCATCTGAATTTTAACTTCCCATACCTGCGTCTAACCTTTCATGTGACGTCTAACGACCCCAACAAAGCTGTCCCTAAACCACATTCTGACCTCTCACTCCATGTATTCCTATCCCTAAACCCATACTGGTATCTAACTCTCCAACATCTTATTACTAAACCCAATCTGATCTTTAACTCCTTCACAACCCTGCCCCTATACCCAACCTGTCTTCTAACTCCCCAAACCTCTGTCACCAAACCTAATTCTGTCCATTCATAATATCCTATCCTAATCTGCTCTGTAACTTCCTACATCCCCGCCACTTACCCTAATATAAAAATCAGCTTCAAAACGTCCCATTCCTTAAATCATAAACTGAACTCTAAATCCCCTCAACACTGTCCCTAAACTTTGATCTGAAATCTAACAAACTCCGGCACCCCACATCTCTCAACGTAATCTCGAATCTAATTTGACCTCCAGCACCACACTTCACTCTCCATAAAACATAACCAGGCATCTCGCCCAGAGCCGTCCCCAAACTCCAATCTGACCTCTACCACCCCACATCCCTAATCTAAAATATAATATGACCTCCAATCCAGTCACATCCCGATCCCTAAACACTAATCAGACCTGAAACATTCCACAAGTTTGTCTATAAATCATAGTCTGAAATCTAAATCCGCATATTCCTGTTTGTTAAGACTCCTTAAGAGGCTTCGATAGGTTAGAGAAATGGGCAAAGGAGTGGCAAATGAAATACAATGTTGGAATGTGTATGGTCATGCACTTTGGTGAAAGAAATAAATAGGCAGACTATTATCTAGATGGGGATAGAATTCAAAATGCAGAGATGCAAAGGGACTTAGGAGTCCTTGTACAGGAAACCCGAAAGGTTATCCTCCAGTTGAGTCGGTGGTAAAGGCAAATTAATGCTGGCGTACATTTCAAGAGGAAAAGAAACATAGAAACATAGAAAACACACAGCGCAATACAGCCCCTTCGAACTACTTAGGCTTTAACAATAGCCTTCGATTTTTCTAAGACCCATGTCGACATCCAGGAGTCTCCTAAAAGACCTCTATCGTCCCATATACGTCTCCATCACTGCCGCCCGCAGCCCATTCCACACCTCTCTCTGTGTAAAAAAAAATACCGTTGTCACCTCCACTGTACCTACTTCCAAGCACCTTAAAACTATGCCCTCTCGTGCTAGCTATTTCAGCTGTGGAAAAACCCTCTGACTATGCACAGGTTCAATGCCTCTTATCATTTTGCACACCGCTATCAAGTCACAACTCATCTTCGTCTCTCCATGGAGAAAAGGCCGAGTTCATTCAATCTGTTTTCATAAGCCATGCTCCGCAATCCAGGCAACATCCATGTAAATCTCCTCTGCACCATCTCTATGGTTTCCACGTTCTTCCCGTAGAGCGGCGACCAGAACTGAGCACAGTTCTCCAAGTGGGGTCTGACCAGGGTCCTATATAGCTACAACATTACCTCTCGGCTCTTAAACTCAATCCCACGATTGATAAAGACCCATGCTCCGCATGCCTTCTTAACCACATAGTCAACCTGTGTCGCAGTTTTGAGTGTCTTATGGACTCGGACCCCAAGATCCCTCTCATCCTCTATAATACCATGAGTTTTACCATGAATACGCAATTCTGCCATCATATTTGACCCACCTAAATGAACCACCTCACACTTATCTGGGTTGAACTCCATCTGCCACCTCTCAGCCCAGGTTTGCATCCTATCAATGTCCCGTTGTAGCCTCTGACAACACTCTGCACTATTCGCAACACACCCCACATTTGTGTCATCAGCAAATTTACTAAACCATCCCTCCACTTCCTCATCCAGTTCATTTATAAAAATCACAAACAGTAGGGATCCCAAAACAGATCCCTGAGGCACACCACTGCTCACCTGCCTCCATGCAGAATATGGTCCGTCTACAACCACTCTTTGCCTCCCGTGGGCAAGCCACTTCTGGATCCACACAGTAATGCCCCTTGGATCCCATGCCTCCTTACTTTCTCAATAAACCTTGCATGGGGTACCTGATCAAATATCTTGCTGAAATCCATATAGACTACATCTGTGGCTCTGCCTTCATCAATGTGCTTAGTCACAACCACAAAAAAAATTCAATCAGAGTCGTAAGGCACGACCTGCCTTTGACAAAGCCATGCTGACTATTCCGAATCATATTCTGCCTCTCTAAATGTTCAGGAATCCTGCCTCTCAGGATCTTCTCCATCAACGCAGCAACCACAGAAGTGAGACTCACTGGTCTATAATTCCGTGGCCTATCCCTATTCCCTTTCGTGAATAAGGGAACAACATCCGCAAGCCTCCAGTCCTCTGGAACCTCTCTCTTTCTCACTGATGATGTCAAGCCCATTGCCAGAGGCTCAGCAATCTGATCCCTCGCTTCCCACGTTAACCTGGGGTACATCCCGTCCGATCCTGGTGACTTATCCAACTTGATACTTTCCAAAAGATCCAGCACATCCTCTTTCTTAATATCTACATTCGGAAGCTTTTCAGTCCACTGCAGGTCACCCCACAATCACCGAGATCCTTTTCCAAAGTGAATACTGAAGCGAAGTATTCATTAAATACCTCCGCCATTTCTTCCGGATCCATACACATTTTTCCATTGTCACAATTGATTGGTCCTATCCTCTCACGTCTTATCCTCTTGCTGTTCAAATACTTGTAAAATCCCTTGATTTTATTACTTAATCCTATCTTCTAAGGTCTTCTCATGGCCCCTTCTGGCTCTCCTAATACCATTCTTAAGCTCATTCCTGCTAGCCTTATAATCTTCTAGATTTATATCATTACCTAGTTTTTGAACCTTTTCTTACTCTTCTTTTCTTCTTGACGAGATTTACAGCAGCTTTTGTGCACCACGGTTCCCGTACTCTACCATCATTTCCCTGTCTAATTGGAACGTGTCTACGCAGAACCCCACCAAATATTCACTGAACATTTGCCGCATTTCTTTGGTACGTTTCCCTGAGAAGATCTGTTTTGAATTTATGCTTTCAAGTTCCTACCTGATAGCCTCATAGTTCCCCTTACTCCAATTAAACGTTTCCCTAACTTGTCTATTCCTATCTCTCTCCAATGCTATGGTAAATGAGATAGAATTGCGATCACTATCTCCAAAATACTCTACCACTGACAGACCTGACACTTGACCAGGTTCATTTTCCAATACCAGATCAACTACATCCTCTCCTCCAGTAGAATGATCTGTGTACATGTTGTGTCAGGAAACATTCCTGAACACATCTAACAAACCGCACCCCATCTAAACCCCTCAATCTAGGGAGATTCCAATCAATAATTGGGAAATTAAAATCTCCGACCACAACAACCCTGTTATTATGACTCATTTCTGTCTCCCTATCTGCTCCTCGATGTCCCTGTTACCTTTCGGTGGTCTATAAAAACATCTAGTGGTGTTATTGGCCCCGGTTCCTAACCTCCGCCCATAGGGACTTCGTAGACAATCCCTCCATGACTTCCTCCTTTTCTGCAGCCGTGTCACAATCTCTGATCAACAGTGCCACTCCCCCATCTAATTACCTCCATCCATATCCTTTCCGACACATCTAAAACCTGGTACTCGAAGTAACCATTCTTGTCCCTGAGCCATCCAAGTCTCTGTAATGGCCACAACATCATAATTCCAAGAACAGGTCCATGCTCTAAGCTCATCAACTTTGTGCATAGTACTCCTTGCATTAAAATAGACACAACTCAAACCATCGGTCTGAGAGCCTCCCTTCTCTATCACTTCCCTACCCTCCTTCTCGAACTGTCTACAAGCTGCCTCTTCCTCCGTATCTTCAGTTCGGTACCCACCCCCAATAATTCTAAATTAAACTCTCCCCAGGAGTATTAGCAAACCTGCCCTTCAGGATATTGGTCCCCCTGGGATTCAAGTGCAACCCGTCCTTTTTATACAGGTCACACCTGCGCCAAGAGAAGTCCCAATGATCCGGAAATCTGAATCCCTGCCCACAGCTTCAATCCCTCAGCCACGCATTTATCATCCATCTCGCTCTATTCCTTTACTCACAGTCAATTGGCACAGGCAATAGTCCCGAGATTACTACCTTTGAGGTCCTGCTTCTCAACTTCCTTCCGAACTTCCTGTAATCTGTTTTCAGGACCTTCTTCCTTTTCCTACCCATGTCGTTGCTATCAATATGTACCGTGACTTCTGGCTGTTCTCTTTCCCGCTTCAGGATACCGTGGATGCGATCAGAAACATCCGGGACCCTGGTACCTGAGAAACCAATAACCACCTGAGTTTCCTTCCTGCGTCCACAGAGTCACCTGTCTGACCCTCTAACCATAGGGTACCCGATCACTGAAGTGGTGTGAACTATCATTTCTTTTCGATTCGGTAACTGACGTCTTTTAAAATAGTATGCTCTAACGGCCAAGAAAGTGCAGGTGAGTATTTAGAAAAGTACACGTGACTAGTTAGAAATTTTTCGGTAACAGTTTTCTGTCCAAGTTAAGTGGCATCGTGTCCCAAATAAAGAAAGGAACTCCCAGCTGTTTTCTCGTTAAGAATCTGTTCTTTGAGAATTCTCCTAAATAAGCTGTTATACTGATATTTATATATCCTAGAAGTTATAATACCATCCCATATCTTACCCATTTCTGATATCAGTTTCACCGCCCAATAATTTTATGATTTATTTTAGAGCCTTTCTTCAATAACGGAATTACATTAGCCACCCTACAAGCCTTCAGTTCCTTATGCAATGCCAAGAACTTCTACAGATGTGTAGTGGAGAGTATTTTGACTGGCTGCATCACAGTCTAGTATGGAAAGATCAAAGCCTTTGAACTGAAAAATGTGAAAAAATAGCGGATTCGGCTCAATACATAACGGGTAAAGCCCAACCGTTGAACACATCTATGTTGTCGTAGGAAAGCAGCATCCAACACCAGAAATCCCCACCTCGCAGGTCATGCTAATGCTATCAGCAGAAGGGACAAGAGCCTCAGAAAACCACGAGGTTGATGAACAGATCCTACCCCTCAAGCATCAGGCTCTTGAACAAAATTGATAACTACACTCAACTTTATTTGTCCTATCATTGCGATGTTCTCACAACGAATTGTCTCACTTTGGAATATTTATCTCGTTATCCCATGTCTCGTTATTCATTGCTATTTATGTATATAATCATTTGCACAGTTGGTTTTTTTCTGTACCCTGGTTGTTATTTGATTGATCCTGTTATAGATACAATTCTGGAGATTTGGTGAGAGTGCACACAGGAAAATTGAGTTTAAGAATGTACATATATTCTGACATACGTGTACTTCGAAAATAAATTTACTTAGAACTCCGATCTATCTGTATTAGTGCACCCGAAGATCCGAGAAAACACCTTGTCAGGCCCTGGCGAATTATCCACTCCAATTCGCCGCAGGTCAGCAAACGCCTCCTCCTCTGTAATCTGTGTCGGGCCTTCACCACGGCCTCTGCCCTTTTATATTTAATAAGGTCACCCGGGGAGCAATACTCCTGAAATTTCTTACACGTCTTATTTCCCTCACTGTTTGCCTCGGCAAACTCCTCAGCTGACCATGGTACAGACTTTCTCCTATTTTAATGCCCGTTTTCATGGGAACCGCTGCCAAAGCAGTTTGCTGAATAATGTGACATAACCTGTCATTACAAAGATCCGCATCGTCCTCATCCATGGCAGACGTTCATCCCATGAAGCATTAAACCACTTTAATACCCATTGAAACAAATATTTCTACAAGTGCCTCATACACTTCATTCATATTCACACCCTGCTGCGAGGTAGAGATACCCCACCCATCATAACTTCATTTACAGCTTCCCACGTAACACCATTTACACCAAGATACCTTCCTTTAACCTCCACAATCATTTTAATTTCCGCTGTACGACTAGATGTCTGATCAGTACAATTCATCGCATCCGTTATAAACATCACAATCTACATTTTGTCCACCAGTAAAGTATATTTAGTAAGAAAACTGGGATGACGACATATATCCACGGATTTCACAGTCTGTTCTCTGATTGGTAACACTTTACCAACATTCCAAATCATAAATCAGAAAGAATAATTTCAAATAGTTCGGACAATGTCTGTCTCGATACTAAACATTCGCACTCACTCCAACATTCGTTTGCAACTCCAATTCCGCCGACAGACCAAATCTGGGTATAATCCCAAATCTGTGTCCGCCGGCACTTTCGACCTCATCCCCTTAAATCTGCCCACACCAGCACATCCGTGTGCACTCGGAAATCTGTCAACATACGCAAATAAAAGCACACTCCATACCCGCTGACAATTCCAAATGCACGTTAGAATATCCCGGAGTAAAAATCATCCTGAACAGTTCACAAAATGGCAGCCGCTACATTAAATGTCGGCATGCACCCCAATTTGTGTGCAACTCCAAATCCGCTGACAGGCTCAAATCCCAAATCCGTATAATCCCAAATCCGTATCCACTCCATATCCGAGAACACACCACTAAATCTGTGCGCTTCCCCAAATCAAAAACGTGGACACTGTATATTGGACGATACAGCGCTAATTCTGCATAATTCCGAAAACAATTTGCGCTCTTATTGCGGGAGAAAAAAACAATCAGGAGCAGCAGACAGAATAGATCAGACCGACTCACCGAATTGTTTCAAACTAAAGGACTTTACTTATACATGATATCATGGAGAGCCTTTTTGATAACAGCGTTTTTCAGAGGCTCTGCTTATCTTGCAGACCCGCTTCATGAAATAGGCACAGCTTACTTAAAGCACTTAACAATCACATTGCTTGACTGTGAACTTAGCGTTAGATTTCGACAAACAGGAGCATGACGTAAATGTGGTACCATAATATTCTTCTTTAGACTTTAGTAAATGCATGAGCTAAATTCTCAGACTCGCAAGTACTTGGCTAAATCCCAAGACTTCCGAGCTAAATTTTAAGAGTATTCACAAGTGAATAGGTTATCCCCATACATAGCCAAAGAGTCATATACTTCCACAACTCCAAACCCGCTGTCAGCTCCGCACACACATTAAATTATCCCAGAGGAATAATAATTTGAAACAGATCAGGAAATGGCTGCCTGGTGTCACATACCTCGTGGGTATCTTGTGATTGTCTTGTGACCATGATGTAATCGAGTATCTGGTGAACGTCTTGTGATGGTGGGGTGATGTATTTTCCCGCCAGCATGAGGTCACTTGATGTAATTTTCCGACCAGTGTGTAGCTATGCGATGGCCTGTTCCAACAGGTATAAAACGGGGAAAGCCTGCTGTGACGCAGGAGTTTTTGTTGGGACGTCTTTTAAGGCGTCCGTTACACAGTTATGCTGCTTATTTGGTTTCATGACGCAGTTTTGTTTTAAAGTGGAGTTTTGATTCTTACTGTAAGTTAGATTGTCGTTGTGCCGGCAGTTTTGAAAATCGCTGCCAGTTATGTTTGATGTATCTTCGATTTAATTTTATCGGAGAGTGAAGATTTACCGACGTACGAAAACCCGAAGGATCGACTAAAGTCGGCGTCGTCGGCGGTAAAACAGGATCAACCTTATTGGATCTTCGTTCTGGAAATAGTAACCTGCATCCGAGATAACCCCTGCCTTGTAAGAACTGAAAGGGTTGGGCAGTGTTATTCGCCAAGTAAAGGTCATTTCCTTCAAGCCGTTTTTATTTCTTTCATCCTGAATCCTTCGGGCGAAGGATATTTCGGCTGGGATCGGCAGTAACGTCACGTCGTCGAGGAATTCGTTGCTTCAGGAAAGTCTCTCCTAATTGACTGTATAAATCATTTGGACTTTCGCATTTATCATTTTAAGAACTGTGTTCACATTTATCATTTTAAGAACTTTCGAGTTGCCATATAGCAGTTAACTTCTGGTTAAGTTAGTGGTTTGTTTACTTTTCATTTCTATTGAGCATAGTTTAAATAAATATTTAAATAAATAAAAATACGTGTCTCATTCTATATTTATTTTTGCCGTATCGTAACACTGGGCATTAAAAATCCGCACACAGCGGAAAATTCGTGTGCAACTCCAAATCCGCAGATCTGGGTGAAATTCATAACACGTGCAACCCCATACAACATCCCGCTAAATCTACACATATCACCAAATTCGACAACACACCCATAGATCGGTGCGTACCCCAAATTCTAAACCCGCTAACATTCCCTCATTCCAGAGCAGGAATCAGTTCAAGCATTCACAGCATTGCTGCCTCGACCATTAAGGGACAGGAATAGTTCAAATTTGAAAGCACATTTATTACAAAATTACTTATAAATGAAACAACTCTAAATCCGCAATACCACAAATTTCAGTGAGAACTCCGGAATCCGAAAATATTGGCGGACGCAGCTCTATATAAGAAAGCATCACCAAATCAGTGCGCACCTCTATATTGGCGGACATATCACTAGATCTGTTCGCATCCCTAAACCAGTGTGCATCCCCACATTTAACGACACCTCTCTAAATCTACGCAATCTCCAAATAAGTGCGCGTCCCAAACACGCTGATACCTCCACAATCATAACAGGTTATCTCAAAGCAGGAATCGTTTCAAACTGGATGTCAGAAAATGGCTGTTTCAACATTAAAAATCCCCACGCACCCCAACATTAGTTTGCAACCAGATCGGCCGACACATATTACTTTGGATGTAACTCCAAAACAATGTGCAAAACAGACCTAAATCGGCGCGATTCCCGAAACAGTGCGCACCCCAAACACGCTCACACACCCACATGTGGAAAATTATCTGAGAGCAGCAATTATTCCAAAGTATACAAAAATGCCTGTCTGTACACTTAAAATCCCCGTGCACCAGGAATGTGGTTGCATCTCCAGATCGGCCCACGCACACAGATCTGGATGTGACGGCAAATTCTGCAAACCCTCATGTTCGTCAACACCCCCAAATCCATATGCACCGCGAAGTCATGTGGCCAGAAACCACCAATAATCAGAGCTCAATCCCCAACGCAGTACACACCCAAACACGCTGACAACCCCCACAAACATAATTCTCAGAGTAGGAATTATTTCAAACAGTTGACAAAATAACTTGAGATGGCGGTCTCAATATTAAAAATCCCCATTCCAGAGCAGCTGACACATCCAAATCTGGGTTTGCACAGTTCGCAAATCAGTGCGCACCGCCATATTGGAGAATGAATACACCCGGTATCCGGGCGCAACACAAATCCCTAAATGTGCGCTATCCCCATTTCAGAGCACACCCCAAATCCGCTGAAACCCTGTCACAAATAACCGTGGGTCAACTGTCTAAGAAGAATAGCCAGGTGGCTTGAGCCGCAAAAATAGATTGAGGTGCTTTTATTTACAAAAATAGTGGAAAAACAAAAACCTGGAAGTCCACAACAAAATAAGAAAAAAAAAGAAAACATACTATATATGTATATATATATATACAGCTTGCAATTGTCACCTGTCTGGTTAACAGCCACCCTCAGACCAAACAAAAAAAAAGCCAAAGCTAAGCCCCTCCCCCAGACCAACCAAAAGCTAATTAACTTAATTATCTTCCATTTCACACAATCTGAAACTCAACTGCCAGTTCTCACAATAAACACATATACCTCATTTCCCGGTTAATGGAGTCACATTAAAGTATAAGGGGAACCTTTTTCACTCAGAGAGTGGTCAGCACAAATGGTACATGTGAATATCATTTCAACGTTTAAGAGAAGTTTGGGTTGGTATATGGATGGTGGGGATCTGGACGGCTATGCTCTCAGTGCAAGTCAATGCGTGTAGTTAGGTTAAATGGTTCAGCATAGACTTGATGGGCCAAAGGGCCTGTTTCCTTGCTGTTCTTTTCTACGAGTCTATGACCTGTTTAATACGCTCACGAGTGATCGAATTGCCACCTGAAATATGCATTCTGTTCTCTCATTGTTGTTGTTCATCTTTGAGCCGATCATTAATTCATCCATCTCTAAATGTACTCAAATACTTCCTCTTCTGTCCTTTGAAGAAGCACGTTGCCACCCTTCATACCTCCATTTCTAAATCAGAATCAGTTTTATTACCGCTGACTTATATGATAGAAATTTGCTGATTTGCGACAAGATTAGTGTGCAAATACATAACATTACCATAAATTACACAGAAAAATATTGAAAAAATGAATAATGATGTATTGTTCATGGGTGCATGGACCATTGTGATATCCCCCAAGATCCTGCGAGATTCTTCACACAAAAGAGCAAACTGCGTTTCCAAATTCACCTTGTCAAGATCCCTGAGCATTTTAACTGTAATGGCTGGATAGCCAGAACTTACTATGAGAGACCTCAGTCGCTTTTGACATCAACCTGTGGCATCAACACAATCAAGCACCAATATTGGAACTGATAGTGAGGAGGTGGAGGAAGGCATTATCTCTCTGCAGCTCCGTCCCTTCATCTTCTCATTCTCCGTACGAGCCGAAGGTCATCCGGCTGCAGCTTCCGTTCCCCAATACCGTCTGTATGAACCAGGTCTCTGGAACTGAGTCTGGCTCTGTGGTTCGGAAAGAAATGGTCGAGCCAATGAGAGCACTGGAGATGGAGAGAGACTCCCGGGTGGCATGTTGCTTCCCAGATGCCAGGGTCAGGGATGTCTCAGATTGGGATCACAGTGTTCTAAAACGGGAGGGTGAGCCGTCAGAAGTCGTGGTACATTTTGGCCCCAATGCTAGGGGAAGATAGCGAAGGAGATCCTGGATGGAGAATATAGGGAGCAATGCAGCAACTTGAAACGCAGGACCAGAGGGCGAGTAATCGCTGGGTGGCTGTCTATGCCACGCTCCAGTGAGGGGAAGAATAGGATGACTTGGCAGATGAATATGTCGCTGACGATTTGGTGGCAAGGGGCAGGGTTTCACGGCTCTGGGTCATTGGAATTTCTTCTGGGAATGACTATGATATGCACAAAAAAGATGGGTTACCCCTGAACTCGAGGGAGTCCAATATCTTTTTGCGTGCAATTTTTCTGGAGCTGTTGGCGAGAGTTCAAGCTAACTTGGCAGGGGAACGGGAAGCAGAGAGTTCGGACAAAAGATCAGACAGCTGGTATACAAGTAGATTCAGCGATTAGTGAGATTGTGACGGGGGTAGGTAGTCGAATGATTAGAATTGCAGTCATAGCTTCATAGAAGTGAACAGCACAGAATCAAACCCTTCGGACCATCTATGCCATGCTGAAATTATCTGCCTATTTATCGACTTGCTCCAGTAGAGGAAGTCAAAATAGACCCTTCTTTTAATTCTGCTTCCTTCGACGCAAATAATTAACGTAACACAAGCATACACAACAAAGGCTATTTTAGAAATATTTGATCTATGCACGGTGTAGATTCTAACGGCCACAGAAGTATAAATGACTGACGCTAGTTGGAAACTTCCCGTCCCAATTAAGCGGCATAGGAAAGCCCAGCTATTTTCTCTATTAGATTCTGTTCTTTAAGAGTTGTCCCGAATAAGCAGTTACCCTAATTAACCAATGGCCCAGTTAAGCGTAATACACTATTTATATATTTTGTTCCTTAGAATACAATACTGTCAGTGTCACCGGCTTATTTTGGAGCCTTTTTTAAATAACAGAAGAACATTAGTTATCCTCCAATCCTTCGGCACCTCACCCGCTCCAAAGAACTTCTACAGATGTGCAATGGAGGGTATATTGAGAGATTGCAACACAGCCTGGTATGGAAACGCTGCCTTTGAAGGGAAAATCATTGAAAAATTCGCGGAGTTGGCGTTGTATATCACGCTTAAAGCCGTCCCAAGTATCGAGCTCATATATATGAAACGCTATCGCAGGAAGGCGGGATCGAGCAATAGAGATCCCTAATCTCAGGACTCAGACCACCAGGTTCAGGAACATTTACTCTCCTCAACCATCAGGCTCTTGATTAAAAGGGCATACCGACAATGAAATCCACTTCCTCATCATTGAAATATTCCGCAACCAATCCTGTCACGTTCCAGGTGTCTTTGTCTCATTATCTCATGTCTCTTTATTTATTGCTATTTATTTATATTAGCATTTGCACAGTTTGTTGTATTTGCACTCTGGTTGAGCTTCCATTGATCCATCAATCGTACTCTTCTATAGATTTGCCGAGGATGCCCATTAGAAAATGGGTTTCAGGGTTTTTACTAAGTGGAAAATGTTATTCAGGTAGAGCTATGAAATTGAGTTGCCGACGGAATGAGGAAGAATTTCGGGATGCATCTTTTCTCTGGTTCCCGGTAATTCTTAGAAGAACCAACATCGATGAGAAAAAAAAACACACAGCTTCTCCCGCTCCCGAAAGAAAAAGGTTAATTAGGGATGCCATCGGATTTCTAAGTGGACAGAGAATCCATAAACACTACCTCAGTATTTTCCATCCCTTTTTGCACTACGATTTGATTTTCATTTGCTTATATAATTATTAACTTTTTTATTAATTTATGGTTTTATTATTATTCGTTCGAAGTATTGCTGTCGGTAGGCAATATGTTTCACGATATATTCCCGTGATCTTAAACCTGATTCCGAATCTGAGCCACTAACGTTTGCCCTCCTCACCCCCCCCCCAAGGCTACTTGATTACTTGCGTATATAGCAGACACACGAATGTCACAGAGATTTATTTGAGAAGACCAAGAAAACTTACAATTGGATTTGTTTCTGATCCACGGAGCCGAATATATAATGTCACGACATGTTTGAGCCCATTCCTCGGCTCCTCCCTGAATCGCCGCTATTGAGCTGCGGATGGTTGGAGGTATGGGGACATGAAGTGGACGGAACGGAAAGTGCAGCCGGGATCGCGATGCTCCGTCACGATGCAGTGCGGCTTCTTCTTAACGCCAACATCTTTTGTCCTCTCAGAATCGGAATCAGGTTTATTATCAACGACATGTGTCGTGAAATGTGTTCACTTAGCAGCAGAAGCTCAATGCAATGCATAATATAGAAGAAAGAAAACTATAATAATCATATTAAATAAGTAAGTGAATGACAGTGTACGTATATTGAATAGATTAAATCTTGAAAAAAAACAGAAATGGTATATATTTAAAAAGTGAAGTAGTGTGCAAGGGTTTACTGTTTCTCTCGTTTACCGTTAGAGAAATCCACACACGGCACGTGTGCAGTGTTGGTCCGGTCCTGTTCTGAGAACATCACGATTTACGAAATTTAAAATTCATAACAGTTGTAGAAACACGATATTAGATTCAACGCCTCTGCAGAGCGAACCCTCTAATTACGAGGAGAATTAACTCGAAAGGAAAATGCAGATTGGCGTTGAACATACATGTAAGTGCAAAATTATTTTGCAAAACTGGATCGCGGATGAAATTCCATACTGATCGTTTACCCGGTAAACTGATGAATGGATGATTACAGCTTCCCGCTCTAACACTGTTTCGTGTTACCATACACAAGTGCAAACACTTCTAGGTTATGTTTTTCTTGCGAGCTACGACAGCCTATGTAAAACTCATGGTCTGTTTATATTTCCCTGTGAAATCTGTCTCCCTTCTTCCACCATTTTGACATAGACCCGGTCTTATTCTGCACAAGCCGCTGCCCTCTCTTCATTCAGTACTTCAATCATTCCTCTCTTCAGTATTAATTTCATTTCTGTCGTAAGGCCATAAGACAAAGGAACACAATTGACCCATGCGATCCATCATCTGTTCCGCCATTCCCTAAGTCCACAGGATACATGGGTAGCTTTATTCCATTTGGCCCATCAAGTTGGCTACGCCCGGCATTTCATCATAACGGATCTATTTTTTCCTCTCAGAATCAACCTTCTGGCCTCTCGCCGTATCCCTTCAGTATTAAATATACTGCAGGTAAAACTTGGCCTTCACAGCTTTTTCTGGGAAAGAGTTCCATTGATTCACCATTCTTTTACTGAAGAAATTCCTCTTCATCCCCGTTGTAAAAGGGCGTCCATCTATTCCGAGTCTGTCTCCTCTAGTCTTAGACTATCTCAATATAGAAAACGTCCTCTCCACATCCACCGTCAGGGCCTTTCACCATTCGATCGGTTGCAAACAGGTCACCCCCTCATTCTTCTGAATTCTAGTGAATACAGGCCAGAGCCATCAAAGGCTTTTCCTATGACGAGCCAATAAATCTTGGAATCATTTGCGCGAGACTTCTTTGAAAACTCTCCGGTTTCAGTACATTCTTTCTGACATAAGATGTCCAAACCTGATCACAATTCTCCAAGTGATGTCACATCGCTGATGCATAAAGCGGTGTGACATCACTTCACGTCAAGAGTATTGCATCCTTGCATAATTCCATAGTGTTTCGTTTATTGTCCCTGTCAACCCCATTCTAACGTATTCTCTCTGTGATCTTTGACAACCTTACTCGAGAGGGGATGGGAAGCATTGTTTTTCACTCCACGGCTATATTTCCCATACCACACCCTCTCAGTGAGACTCTACACATGTTCATTTATGTGTCAGACTGCGGCGGAGTGAAGTTATCGACATTCGCTTTGGAAGGGGCCATTCGCTTTCTGGAAAAAAGGCAGTACTGTACTCACTTATTTTGCACTGTTACAATGGAAATTGTACGTGTCCGAGCTCACTTTAACTGACACCAGTTTCCTTGTTTCAGGTCTACTTCTCCACTTGACATTGAAATATTTTTCCAGGTTAAAAACGGCAAAAAGAAATGAGTACAGACATCTCAAACACCACGTAGGTTTTGCTGGTTTTGCAGGAGTGACCAAATATTTCCTTTGTGACACCAATATATCAAGGTGATGAGCTTTATAAATCAGGCTTCTGGCATTCCACTGTGATATTTTAATCCCATTAGGTACTTCCACAACTAAACTGGGATACAAATCATCACAGCTCCATTTATAGCTTCCCACATAACACTAGTTACACTCAGATACTTTTCTGCAGCTTTCACAATAATTTTAATTTCCTCAGTCCGACTAGATGTCTGATCAGTACAATCCAGCACATCCAGTAATAACCGTCACTAATTTCATTTAATCCAGAAGTAAATATAGTTAGTAAGGCAAACGTGATGTGGACGTATATCCATTGAAAGCACAGTCTTTTCTCTGACTGGTAACACTCTAAATTTTTTCAAGGCCACACTCCATAACTGACATTCATATTAACTAATCACCGTGTAGGTTCTTTTTTGACAGACAGGCACCTCAGCCAGTGACAGCAAGTGATGGACATTAGTCTGAGCTACGATAGGCCCCTCCTCATTGGCTGTCAGCATCCATTGCGGAGTTCAGCGAGTTGCTGTCTTTGGTGGTGTTGGCCAGGACGTCCCCAATAGCGGGCGTGGTTCCTTTTCGATGACTTGGTGAGTCGGTCCGGCGGATGTTTGTGCCGGTTGAGGAAGAGTCCTGAATCTGTGATCGAGTGAGGAGTCGAAGCATTTGGACTACAACTTCTATATGGCCCCGCGGGCCCGAATGTTCGTCAGCGGCCGTCGACTGAGCGCGGTGACAGGAGTTGTATTTCATAGTGAAGGTGAGTCCATCTCGTACGGTGAGCAACGGGAGTTGTATTTCCGATGCGAATCGCGTGTTTCTGAGTTATGTACAACAGCTTCAGTTACGAGCAATTTGTGTCACGTGTCAACCTTTGCACAAACTTACAATCGCATCGTGACAGTGGGGCCTGTGGAGGGGGAGGCCAGAATCAGTGTTGGATCACCCTCCGGTTTGGGATCAGTGCACAGCAATTATCCCGTCTCCTTCTGACTCGAGTTCTCCAGTCCCGGCTACAAAAGCCGCGAATCCTTACTGCGGCTTTCCAGGTTAATCACATCCCTCCTGAGGCGGGCGACCAGAGATGCACACAGTCCTCCGGCTGTGGTCTCACCAACACCGAACAGTACAGCGGCTTTCCAGGGTAATCACACCCCTCCTGAGGCGAGCGACCAGAGATGCACACAGTCCTCCGGCTGTGGTCTCACCAACACGGAACAGTACAGCGTCTTTCCAGGTTAATCACATCCCTCCTGAGGCGAGCGACCAGAGATGCACACAGTCCTCCGGCTGTGGTCTCACCAACACGGAACAGTACAGCGGCTTTCCAGATTAATCACATCCCTCCTGAGGCGAGCGACCAGAGATGCACACAGTCCTCCGGCTGTGGTCTCACCAACACGGAACAGTACAGCGGCTTTGCAGGTTAATCACATCCCTCCTGAGGCGAGCGACCAGAGATGCACACAGTCCTCCGGCTGTGGTCTCACTAACACGGAACAGTACAGCGGCTTTGCAGGTTAATCACACCCCTCCTGAGGCGAGCGACCAGTGATGCACACAGTCCTCCGGCTGTGGTCTCACCAACACGGAACAGTACAGCGGCTTTCCAGGTTAATCACATCCCTCCTGAGGCGAGCGACCAGAGATACACACAGTCCTCCGGCTATGGTCTCACTAACACGGAACAGTACAACGGCTTTCCAGGTTAATCACATCCCTCCTGAGGCGGGCGACCAGAGATGCACACAATCCTCCGGCTGTGGTCTCACCAACACGGAACAGTACAGCGGCTTTCCACGTTAATCACTTCCCTCCTGAGGCGGGCGACCAGAGATACACACAGCCCTTTGGCTGTGGTCTCACCAACACGGAACAGTACAGCGGCTTTCCAGGTTAATCACATCCCTCCTGAGGCGAGCGACCAGAGCTGCACACAGTCCTCCGGCTGTGGTCTCACCAACACGGAACAGTACAACAAGGGAGCTGGCCCTGCTGCTGACTGTGTTGTTCAGAAACAAATGAACTGGGCATTTCATTCCTTAAAAAAAAATCCTTCTGACTACTCAAGGTCCACATCCCTCTATTCTCCTGACTTTCATGAGATATCTAACAGCCTCTATTGCATCTGCCTCCGCAACCACCCCAGTCATTCATTCCAGACACCCACCACTGTGTGTATAAAAACAATAAACTTGCAACGCACGTCTCATTTAAACATTGGAGTCATGTTTAACATTACTCTATTATATAATTTGGATGTTTTTACAGCAGTAGTTAGGAAATACATACAAAATTAGGCCAAATCACAAAAGAAATAAACATTGCAAAGGACAGTTTTATTTTGGACTAATGAGGTAGTCCATTAGTCTCGGACTAATGAGGTAGTGTTCCCGCCTTCACCCTGAACACATGCCCTGTGGTATTTGACCTTTCATCCTCAAGCTGTCCACTGTATCTCTGCCCTTGACTTGCTGACACACCCACATGCTCGTTAGATTATCCCAGAGCAAGATTTATTTCAAGCAGTTCACAAAATACCTGGCTCAAATTTCAATAATAGCAAGAATAATTTTCAAAGTTCAAAGCGCAATTATCATTAAAGTGTCTATAAAAGAAACATCCTGGAGATTTGTTACTCTCCCTCCCCGCGCACAATGCACCGACACCTCGAAATCCGTACGCACCCATATTCGCCGATGCGCTGATTAATCTGAGCACATCCACAAATACACATGGGCGCAAAATCCTTGTGGGACGCAAATCCGTGTGCCTCCGCAAATCCGGGTTCACGTCCAAACCCACAGACATCCCGACATTCACCTCAGATTATCCCCAATCACGCTGCGACACCCACATGCACGTCAGATGGTCCCTGAGCAAGAATCTTTTCAAACATTTCAAGAAATATCTCCCTCGACATTAAAAATCTGCACAGAGCCCAAAATTCTTCTGCAAATCTTGATACGCCGAGTCAAGCAAAACTGTGTTAAACTCAAATCCGCGTAGACCCCGCGTTCGACAACGCACCGCTGAGACTGTGCACATCACCAACCCTTGCGCCCACCACCATATCTGACAACCCACCGCTGAAGCTCTGCGTATCCCCAAATCAATGTCCGTCCCCAGGTGTACGCACATCGACAAATAAGGGAGCACCCCAAACCCGCTGACAACCCCACATGCACATTAAAATCTCGCAGAGTAAGAATAATTTCAAACAGTTCATAAACTGAACCATAAAAATTTCCGAGCTGAGATCAAAGTTTAAAAGTATTATTATTGTGTCTATAAATGAAAGCAATTTGAGATTGGTCACACTCCAAATCTGCAGAGACCCCACATCCGTGAGGAACCCGAATTCCGTGCGCACCTCCAAATCCGTATGCACCCCCATATCTATCCACATCCCGAAACTACTGATACACCCACATGCAAATTCGATTATCCCAAACAAGAATTATTCCAACAAAATCTCTGTCTCCACCTTAAACTTAGCAAGAACAAAGTTCATAAGTGCATCTACTATTAAAGCATCTATAAATGAAACAACTTTGAGATTCGTCATAACTCCAAAAACGCAGACACCACAAATCGGTCAGAACACCGATATCCGTGTGGAACCCCACCGCAAATCCATCTGTACCCCAAATCCGTGTGGATATTATTAGTTTGACGGTCCTTATATGTAGGTTCTCACTGATTTTATTGCATTTCTCTACTCCACTGCGAATGTCTGCAAGAACACGAATCTCAATGTCGTAGAAGTTGACATGTAAGTACTTTACTAATAAAGTTAATTTCATATTTGAACAGAAGCAAAACACAGACGGGCAGTGGCACCGGCACAGACATGCGCACAGAGACATGGTATCAGGAACACCACCATTACCGCAGACTCTCCCACAGGCAGAGACAGACAGAGACGCACACAGCGGTTCACCCACACACACAAAAACATTGACACAAATACTGTAGGTATACACAGAAACACAAACACATATGCACACCAATCACAGACAAGCACGCAAAGTACAACAAATTAACAAACAGATCTGCACACTGAAACCCACTCATAAACAGGCACAGAAAACAGACAAATGCAGACATTTGTCCTGCATTGGTGGGTCCTGGTGAGGTTACAGGGTGTTATGATTAAAACATGCTCACCCCCCAGTTGAAACAGCCCAGTGTGCAGGCCAGGGGGTAGGGTTAGGGGTGTGCCCTTGTGAGGTTACAGGGTGTTATGATTAAAACATTCTCACCACCCAGCTGAAACAGCTGAGTGCGCAGGCCAGGGAGTAGGGTTAGGGGTGGGTCCTGGTGAGGTTACAGGGTGTTATGATTAAAACATGCTCACCCCCCCAGCTGAGTGTGCAGGCCAGGGAATAGGGTTAGGGGTGGGTCCTGGTGAGGTTACAGGGTGTTATGATTAAAACATGCTCACCCCCCAGTTGAAACAGCCCAGTGTGCAGGCCAGGGGGGTAGGGTTAGGGGTGGGTCCTGGTGAGGTTACAGGGTGTTATGATTAAAACATTCTCACCCCCCAGCTGAGACAGCGGACTGTGCAGGCCAGGGAGTAGGGTTAGGGGTGGGTCCTGGTGAGGTTACAGGGTGTTATGATTAAAACATGCGCAGCCCCCAGCTGAGACAGCGGAGTGTGCAGGCCAGGGAGTAGGGTTAGGGTGTGTCCCTGGTGAGGTTACAGGGTGTTATGATTAAAGCATGCTCACCCCCCAGCTGAGACAGTGGAGTGTGCAGGCCAGGGAGTAATCTCTTGATCAGGACTTGGAAGAAGAAAGAGAATTTAGAGCAAGAAGACGCGGGGAGGAGTGAGGAGTGAAGAAGGCGGACAATGTGGTAGGAGATAGGTGAAAGCGGGAGTGGGGCGGGGTGAAGTGAGTTTGTGAAAGAGATAAATAGAGAGAGAAAAATCTGATGGGAAAGGGTACAGGATCATGGAAAAAAGGGTAAGGGCGAGAGGAAGGGAGTTGATCGGCAGGTAAGGAGATAAGGAGAGAGGGAAACAGGAATGGGGGAATGGTGAAGAGGGTGCAGATTGACGGAAAGTTCCAGTGATCAATATTCACGGCATCCGGTTGGATCCCACCCAGACGGAACATAAAGTATTGCTCCTCCAACCTGAGTGGCCTCATCGCACAGGAGAGGAGGCCACGGACTGACGTGTCGGAATGGGAATGGGAAGTAGCATTGAAATGCGAGTGTTGAGTTCATTTCCAGTATATGGAGATTTTCCCGTGTTTAAGGTTGTATTCAGGTGAGGTGCGATCAGACTTGCTGCAGAATGACAGTGAGAGATAGTTTTATTCCAGAGGTTCTTCTATACGATTTCCCCAACTAAAGGTCGAAAGTCACACAGACACAAGCAAGAGGTGGTGAGATGGGTCTGATGCTGTTTTGCTGGAAGAATGCTACTCATAATTTACAGCCTTTAGTACCGTCACATTATCCATTCTTTGCCGTTTCACAATTAATTCACTAAATTAATCGCGATCTGTCACCGTGGGGATTGCACGCGTCTGACATAATCAGTTTGGAAATAGTTTGAATATCTTTATTTCTGAATCTGTTGAAACCGCTCCCTGTGGATTTGCCAAATGGTATTAAAAACCCCAGGCTTCTGCTGTTTTAACATTTCATTCCAACAAATCGCCGCTGGCACGGGGGACGAATCACTGGGCAGAGAAAATGTCTGCAATGTTGGATAGTTTACAGAAATGTTCAGAATATATTGTACGTGTTCATTGCCGTCACTGGAGTTCCTGGTGAGTGTTTGGCATTTCTGTATATTAACCTGTTTCCGATCAGTTTACCAGCTTCAAACTTGATGATTATTCCACATATATCCGTCAGAAACATCAATCCTGTCAATTCGACATCTGATTTTTCATATTTAATGACCAATGAAACAAAACTTCTGTCTCTCCTCCGCCGGCAGGGATCGAGCAGGACGTTTTTCGTCCCTTTAATGACACTTTTTCCAGAGTAGTCCCAGTGAAACTCTCCGGGAAGGTGTGATTGGAAGGGTTTTACTGGGAATTCGTCCAGAGTTATGCCCCATGCTGGAGAGAGGCATTTTCCCCGCACCGAAGATGCGACTGGGCGACCGGGAGGGTTTTACATTGTGAAGTTGACTGTCTCTGAGATATTGATCAGACTGAACACCTGGTCCTATGTTTTATGTCTCCCTGCTGAGTCTGTCATAGTCGGATCCCACTGTCTGCTGGTCAATAATTGGGTTTTATCACCTGAATCAGTGTCCTCGGACATACTGAAGTGTGTTATGGAATTGCTCAGCGTTGTAGAATTAATCC